>NC_134275.1:9595840-9895840 GCF_031893055.1 Leptodactylus fuscus | reverse complement strand
TACAGTATCCTCATGTACACAGGGGCAGTATTACAGAATCCTCATGTACACAGGGGGCAGTATTACAGTATCCTCATGTACACAGGGGGCAGTATTACAGTATCCTCATGTACACAGGGGCAGTATTACAGTATCCTCATGTACACAGGGGCAGTATTACAGTATCCTCATGTACACAGGGGCAGTATTACAGTATCCTCATGTACACAGGGGCAGTATTACAGTATCCTCATGTACACAGGGGCAGTATTACAGTATCCTCATGTACACAGGGGCAGTATTACAGTATCCTCATGTACACAGGGGCAGTATTACAGTATCCTCATGTACACAGGGGCAGTATTACAGTATCCTCATGTACACAGGGGCAGTATTACAGTATCCTCATGTACACAGGGGCAGTATTACAGTATCCTCATGTACACAGGGGCAGTATTACAGTATCCTCATGTACACAGGGGGCAGTATTACAGTATCGTCATGTACACAGGGGCAGTATTACAGTATCCTCATGTACACAGGGGGCAGTATTACAGTATCGTCATGTACACAGGGGCAGTATTACAGTATCCTCATGTACACAGGGGCAGTATTACAGTATCCTCATGTACACAGGGGCAGTATTACAGTATCCTCATGTACACAGGGGGCAGTATTACAGTATCCTCATGTACACAGGGGGCAGTATTACAGTATCCTCATGTACACAGGGGGCAGTATTAGGTGAACTACATATAAAATCTGGTCTTCTCCATGATATTAGAATTCTGAACGATACAATGAATATAATGCTACACTGGCTGATAGTTAGTAACCTTCAGACATATAACACATATACTTACCATTTTCGCTTACAATGTGACCAGTTTCTTGTCTGAACCTTTTCCTGTATCCTGACCCATGATATACCCTTGTACAGCCTCTCCTTAGGTATGGTCACCAATGCTTCACCATTACTACTCGTCTTCTGAAGCGATGCCAGGACATATTCCTTCACTGAGCTGATCAGAAGGTTCATTTCGTCCAAGCTCCACTTCCCAGTATTCAATTCTAGACAACGGAATATACAGCAAGACGACTGTGAGGTGAGGAGTGCGAGGTGCCTAGTATATATAGTGAAATCTAGGGAGAGGGGTCTTCTCTATAAAATGGACTTTGGGGGAGGGGTCACTGTATTTCAGAGGTTATTTATACTACACTAACACAACATCACTAACAAGGCAATGCAGCGCCTGAGCTGTCTGGTGAGTTCCTTGGTCTTCATGACGCTGTTTGTTCACTAGTGTTCTCTAACAAACCACTGAGGCCTTCACAGAACACACACATTATATATATATATATATATATATATATATATATATATATATATATATATATTTACACACAGCTGGAATCTATTAACTCATTAAGTGACTTCTGACAATTGTGTGCACTGGATTATATTCAGGGGCATCAGTGTTCAGGGGGGCTGAAGACTTTGTAACGTCACATTTTTATTGGATTAAAATTATGATAACCTTGTATCCTTTTCCTTCCATTTCACAATTATCTGAAACTTTGTGTTATTGTCACTGAAAATCTCAAGAAAATACATTTATGGTTTTGGTTGTGACAAAATGTGAAAAAGTTCAAGGGGTGTGAAGAGTTTTGCAAACCATTGTATATACTGAGCCTGAGACCACTGTATACAGACACTGAGGTAGTAGTGGAGTGAAGCGTAAGAAATAATAGCAATGCAGGACACATATACAGATAGGTCATGTATATAGAGCGTATAGCAAGATATCAAGCCATACTGGAAGTGGAGCCCTGCACGTCTCACCTGATCGCATCTGCGAGGCCTTTAAAGAAGGGGAAAATTTAGTGCGATTCATTAACAACGAAATTTTCAGCCAATTATTCCCATGTAACTCTAGAAGCTTCTTCAGCCTTTCCACCTCCTCCAAGGAATATCTAAAAAAGAGGACGAGCGCGGTCATCAACATGGAGCGAACAGATAGAAGGAGAAGAACGGCACAAACTATGAACAGGAGCTTACCGTCCTCTAACAGTAGCGGGGTCATATAACATCGCAGCTCTGTTATTCACCTCATTGAGGCGGCGGAATAATCCTGCACCTGAGTAACAACCAAAATAAATTATACAGAAGTGTTATAATAGTTATATTCTTGTACATAGGAGCAGTATTATAGTAGTTATATATTTATTTATTTTTTTTAAATGTAGATTGTGAGCCCCACATAGAGCTCACAATGTACAATTTTTCCCTATCAGTATGTCTTTGGAATATGGGATGGAAATCCATGCAAACACGGGAAGAACATACAAACTCCTTGCAGATGTTTTTTTGCCCTTGGCGGGATTTGAACACCAGGACTCCAGCGCTGCAAGGCTGCAGTGCTAACCACTGAGCCACCGTGTGGCCCCATAGTAGTTATATTCTTGTACATAGGAGTAGTATTATAGTAGTTATATTCTTGTACATAGGAGTAGTATTATAGTAGTTATATTCTTGTACATAGGAGCAGTATTATAGTAGTTATATTCTTGTACATAGGAGTAGTATTATAGTGGTTATATTCTTGTACATAGGAGTAGTATTATAGTAGTTATATTCTTGTACATAGGAGCAGTATTATAGTGGTTATATTCTTGTACATAGGAGTAGTATTATAGTGGTTATATTCTTGTACATAGGAGCAGTATTATAGTAGTTATATTCTTGTACATAGGAGTAGTATTATAGTAGTTATATTCTTGTACATAGGAGGTAGTATTATAGTAGTTATATTCTTGTACATAGGAGTAGTATTATAGTAGTTATATTCTTGTACATAGGAGCAGTATTATAGTAGTTATATTCTTGTACATAGGAGCAGTATTATAGTAGTTATATATTTATTTTTTTTAAATGTAGATTGTGAGCCCCACATAGAGCTCACAATGTACAATTTTTCCCTATCAGTATGTCTTTGGAATATGGGATGGAAATCCATGCAAACACGGGAAGAACATACAAACTCCTTGCAGATGTTTTTTTGCCCTTGGCGGGATTTGAACACCAGGACTCCAGCGCTGCAAGGCTGCAGTGCTAACCACTGAGCCACCGTGTGGCCCCATAGTAGTTATATTCTTGTACATAGGAGTAGTATTATAGTAGTTATATTCTTGTACATAGGAGGTAGTATTATAGTAGTTATATTCTTGTACATAGGAGGTAGTATTATAGTAGTTATATTCTTGTACATAGGAGGTAGTATTATAGTAGTTATATTCTTGTACATAGGAGGTAGTATTATAGTAGTTATATTCTTGTACATAGGAGGTAGTATTATAGTAGTTATATTCTTGTACATAGGAGTAGTATTATAGTAGTTATATTCTTGTACATAGGAGTAGTATTATAGTAGCTATATTCTTGTACATAGGAGGTAGTATTATAGTAGTTATATTCTTGTACATAGGAGGTAGTATTATAGTAGTTATATTCTTGTACATAGGAGGTAGTATTATAGTAGTTATATTCTTGTACATAGGAGTAGTATTATAGTAGTTATATTCTTGTACATAGGAGGTAGTATTATAGTAGTTATATTCTTGTACATAGGAGCAGTATTATAGTAGTTATATTCTTGTACATAGGAGGTAGTATTATAGTAGTTATATTCTTGTACATAGGAGGTAGTATTATAGTAGTTATATTCTTGTACATAGGAGGTAGTATTATAGTAGTTATATTCTTGTACATAGGAGCAGTATTATAGTAGTTATATTCTTGTACATAGGAGTAGTATTATAGTAGTTATATTCTTGTACATAGGAGTAGTATTATAGTAGTTATATTCTTGTACATAGGGGCAGTATTATAGTAGTTATATTCTTGTACATAGGAGTAGTATTATAGTAGTTATATTCTTGTACATAGGAGGTAGTATTATAGTAGTTATATTCTTGTACATAGGAGCAGTATTATAGTGGTTATATTCTTGTACATAGGAGCAGTATTATAGTGGTTATATTCTTGTACATAGGAGCAGTATTATAGTAGTTACAGTCCTATGAAAAAGTTTGGGCACCCCTATTAATCTTAATCATTTTTTGTTCTAAATATTTTGGTGTTTGCAGCAGCCATTTCAGTTTGATATATCTAATAACTGATGGACACAGTAATATTTCAGGATTGAAATGAGGTTTATTGTACTAACAGAAAATGTGCAATATGCATTAAACCAAAATTTGACCGGTGCAAAAGTATGGGCACCCTTATCATTTTATTGATTTGAATTCCCCTAACTACTTTTTACTGACTTACTGAAGCACAAAATTGGTTTTGTAACCTCAGTGAGCTTTGAACTTCATAGCCAGATGTATCCAATCATAAGAAAAGGTATTTAAGGTGGCCAATTGCAAGTTGTTCTCCTATTTGAATCTCCTCTGAAGAGTGGCATCATGGGCTACTCAAAACAACTCTCAAATGATCTGAAAACAAAGATTGTTCAACATAGTTGTTCAGGGGAAGGATACAAAAAGTTGTCTCAGAGATTTAACCTGTCAGTTTCCACTGTGAGGAACATAGTAAGGAAATGGAAGACCACAGGGACAGTTCTTGTTAAGCCCAGAAGTGGCAGGCCAAGAAAAATATCAGAAAGGCAGAGAAGAAGAATGGTGAGAACAGTCAAGGACAATCCACAGACCACCTCCAAAGAGCTGCAGCATCATCTTGCTGCAGATGGTGTCACTGTGCATCGGTCAACTATACAGCGCACTTTGCACAAGGAGAAGCTGTATGGGAGAGTGATGAGAAAGAAGCCATTTCTGCACGTACGCCACAAATAGAGTTGCCTGAGGTATGAAAAAGCACATTTGGACAAGGCAGCTTCATTTTGGAAACAAAAATTGAGTTGTTTGGTTATGAAAAAAGGCGTTATGCATGGCGTCCAAAAAGAAACAGCATTCCAAGAAAAACACATGCTACCCAATGTAAAATTTGGTGGAGGTTCCACCATGCTTTGGGGCTGTGTGGCCAATGCCGGCATCGGGAATCTTGTTAAAGTTGAGAGTCGCATGGATTCCACTCAGTATCAGCAGATTCTTGAGAATAATGTTCAAGAATCAGTGACGAAGTTGAAGTTACGCCGGGGATGGATATTTCAGCAAGACAATGATCCAAAACACCGCTCCAAATCCTCAGGCATTCATGCAGAGGAACAATTACAATGTTCTGGAATGGCCATCCCAGTCCCCAGACCTGAATATCATTGAACATCTGTGGGATGATTTGAAGCGGGCTGTCCATGCTCGGCGACCATCTAACTTAACTGAACTTGAATTGTTTGTCCAAAATACCTTTATCCAGGATCCAGGAACTGATTAAAAGCTACAGGAAGCGACTAGAGGCTGTTATCTTTGCAAAAGGAGGATCTACTAAATATTAATGTCACTTTTCTGTTGAGTTGCCCATACTTTTGCACCGGTCAAATTTTGGTTTAATGCATATTGCACATTTTCTGTTAGTACAATAAACCTCATTTCAATCCTGAAATATTACTGTGTCCGTCAGTTATTAGATATATCAAACTGAAATGGCTGTTGCAAATACCAAAATATTTAGAACTAAAAATGATTAAGATTAATAGGGTGCCCAAACTTTTTCATAGGACTGTATATCATTGTACATAGGGGGCAGCATTATAGTCGTTATATTCTTGTACATAGGAGTAGTATTATAGTAGTTATATTCTTGTACATAGGGGGCAGTATTATAGTCGTTATATTCTTGTACATAGGAGTAGTATTATAGTAGTTATATTCTTGTACATAGGAGGTAGTATTATAGTAGTTATATTCTTGTACATAGGGGCAGTATTATAGTAGTTATATTCTTGTACATAGGAGTAGTATTATAGTAGTTATATTCTTGTACATAGGAGTAGTATTATAGTAGTTATATTCTTGTACATAGGAGGTAGTATTATAGTAGTTATATTCTTGTACATAGGGGCAGTATTATAGTAGTTATATTCTTGTACATAGGAGTAGTATTATAGTAGTTATATTCTTGTACATAGTAGGTAGTATTATAGTAGTTATATTCTTGTACATAGGAGCAGTATTATAGCAGTTATATTCTTGTACATAGGAGGTAGTATTATACTAGTTATATTCTTGTACATAGGAGGTAGTATTATAGTAGTTATATTCTTGTACATAGGAGCAGTATTATAGTAGTTATATTCTTGTACATAGGAGCAGTATTATAGTAGTTATATTCTTGTACATAGGAGGTAGTATTATACTTGTTATATTCTTGTACATAGGAGCAGTATTATAGTAGTTATATTTTAAGATCACTTTACCGATCCGTTGTCGAAAATGATATAGTCTTTTCAGTTCTGTGATTGTGCTTTTGTTTTCAGGATACCGATATGGATGGAGAAGCATCAGTGCTGAATCTATTCCCACTTGTAACATAAACTGTTGCACGTTCTTCTTGATCAGTTCATCTTCTTCTATAGTAAATTGGCCGGTTCGGAACTTAATTCCTGAAAATTGCACAAGGCAGCATTTAATGGGATTTTTTTGATATTTACAAAAATGGAGCCAATACAATGGCCGATAACAAGGGGCAATAGCTTGCAGTTTATTGCACAGAACATAGACGTAAGATGTGCATTAGCTCTGAAGCCCCTTTAATGCAATTAAATACTTAGCTCTCATTGGCTGCAGGTGTGCTTGGTTCAATATATGGAGACCCACGTACCTAGTCTATGGGCAGCTCGGATCCTCTCCAGCTCATGGTTGCCTATAAGATTATACATCTGCTTTTCAGTGATCTCTGGAAAATACTCCTTTATCAATGCGAGGTCTTGTTCCCGTATATAACGTCGTCTTCTTCCTTTTACAGTGTTTTCTGTGCCTTTGTCTGCAGCGCTTGGCCTGTTTATAGGTGGAGTTGGAAATAAGAAGGTTGTTTCCAGTAGACATAACAGAAGTAATCGCTGCCATCATCTCCACCTCCCCTATTCTTTACACTGCAGCGCTGCTTGTCAGGATTGGCTGCAATCATTATTATAGGACAGGTGTCTTCTATAATCAACTTACCTGTTGACATCTTCGTTGCGATTTTTGTGGATATTGTCTTGTGTAGCCAAATTCTGGTCAGAGTCTGCAGAAGTCTGGGGTCTGCTCCTTGCCCTGGTTGATGTTTCTTCTGCCTCTTCTTCCACATTCGCATTTCTTTCTACCTCTCGGCCCACCGATGACTGATTCCTCTCTGCAGAATCCATTGAGACATTGCCGTCTTCCAGTTGCACCTCTTCTGTGTGGATTTCAGATGTCTCCACCCTTGTGACCGTGGCTTTACTGTTTTTCACCTTCTTCTTCACATGTATTTGATCCTGGTCTACAACGTTGCTCACTGGTTCTGCGGTCTCTGAACCACCATGACTTGCCTTCTTCTGACTTGCATATTGGACCTTAGAATTCCACAATTCGGCCACTTTTGAAGGACTTGCTCCGTGATCTTTCTTTGGTCTCTTCTTTTTTTTCTGATTCGTTCCATCTTCTACATCAGTAGGTTTTCTATAGGGAGGTCCATGTCCTCCGAGGCCAGCTAAGCCAGCGACTTCATCCACTGTGGCATCATTGGCGTCTTGGTGAAGTTTATCCTTTCTTTTTTTCTTCTTCTTAATAAGTTGTTCTCCCCAATCCGTACATTCCTGCATTTTCGCTGCGGCTGTAGAATCATCTGGGGTCTTTTTTTGGGAGTAAAGTATATGAGAGGAATCGTCTTCCGGGAAACCTCCGTCAGCCTTCTTTTTCTTCTTGCTGTTATGTTGGTTCTCAAACACTTCCTCTACTGACCGATCTTTCTTATGTTTTTTCTTTTTTTTCTGACCTTCTGCATTTGTGTATGAGTCTTCATTGTTATAGAGGTCAGTCAAGGAGGACACATTATCCACCGAAATATCACCGGCCTCCTGCTGAGGTTCATCTGTTCTTTCTTTGTTTTTCTTCTTTTTCTTCTTCCTAACAGGTAATTCTGTCTCAGCCATACTTTCACCCACTTGCTGTAAAGTTTCATCTTCCTGGAGACAGTCATCATTCTTCTGCTTTTTCTTCTTCTTCTTCTTGCTTGTATGGTGGTCCTCAGGAACCAACAATTCCTCCATTGAGTCTCTAGTCTGGTCTGCACGTTCATCTCCTTGTTCTGTGTTCTTATGATGGTTTCTTTTGGTGTCCGGTCCCTCAGTTACACCATGGTGTCTATTGCTTTCTTCTCCACCACTCTTCCGCTTTGCTTTCTTACTTGTATGTTGGGCATCGGACGTCAATGATGCATCTTCTGAATGACTTTCCTGATGATCCTTTTTACCCTTTTTCATCCGTTGCCTACCTTCTATATCAGCAGGTTCTGCGCATATGGTTTTTTCAGGTAAATCTTCATCTCCACAAAGTCTCTTCATGTCTTTGGTTTTATGAGATTTTTTCATCTTTTCATTGCACTCCTGATGAAGGACAACTGAGGATGTGTCCATCTCGCCATCTTCCTTCCTTTTTTTCTTCTTTTTCTTAATATTTTTGCCTACTTGCTCTGGAGTCTCAGAACTAAGTTGCTCAGTGCCACCAAGTTGCCTATGACTTTCGTCATCATCTTCCTGGAGATCTCCACCACCCTTTTTCTTTTTCTTGGATTCAAGTGGAGTCTCAAAAACCAAAGACTCTTCCAGTAAATAGTCCTCGATAACTTGATCCTTCTTTGCTTTTTTCTTTTTCTTCTTTGACATACCTTCTAGATGAGTAAGTTCACTTGGTGGAGCTTCTTCAGTGACATCTTCAACTTTGTGAATTCTATCTGAGTCTTTGACTTTATCAGATTTTTTACATTTTTTTTTGTGCTTCCGATGAACAACAGAGGAATCGTCACCAGCTGTGATGTCATCATCTTCCTGGCCAGATTCTTCCTTTCTTTTTTTCTTCTTCTTCTTTGTGGAAGTTTCTTCATGTTCTTCTCCTTGCTCTTCATTGTAGTTGACAGCTGAAAAGAAGATGAGAAAATTTCCATAAATTCTGGGATAAACAAGAGGAAACTCCCCAATAAATGTTTAAGACTGTGGAAAAGGAAACACTGGTTCTCACCCTGGATTTCCCAAAACGGTTGGGTTCATATGATTGGTTATTGAGTCTACATCATGTGACACTGAGCAGTGCTATCCTATGGGGGTGTCCTACTCACCTGTTGAGGGGGCAGATTCTGGCTTCTGGGTCTTGCTATTTTTCCTCCCCTGTCCATCTTCTGTGTCACTACTGCCCAAGTACATGACATCAAGATTAGTGATTTTTCTTTTCTTCTTTTTTACTTTATCATGATTGGACAAGTGTGTGTCAGAGGTCACGTCCTGGTGTTTACGCTTTTTTCCTTGGCTTATGGCCATTGTATGACGCCCTGAAGAAAAGATAAATACTATGTAGTATACCTATATTAGAGAGCAAGAACAATAGAGCACAGCTTTTAGACTTGGAGTACCAGAGCTCCCGAGTCTAGTGATTCTTTTTATCACCTTTCACTTGACGAACCCAAAATACCCCATTACAGCAGAGAAATTCAGACTTTAACTAAAGCCCCATAGGCTTTGGTGCAAATGCTTAGCTTGGCTCCCATCACTGCCCTGACAACAATGTTTAATGAGAGGAGCAATTAAGGAACTCTCCTGGGCACATCTCCCTCTAAGAAGGGCAAACCAGAACCCTAATACCGTAAAACTACTAGATATAGAGGACCACACAGCATTCAGGTCTAGCATAGTGAAGATTACTGTCTGTATCCATGAAGGAATACAGGCAGTGAGAGGGTTAATAATTACATAGTAGATTAAGTGCAACATATAATCCAACCATGTTGATCCAGAAAACCTGAGGTGGATGTTAAAGGGGGAAGGAGTGAGTGGGCGGTGTAGGGATTCCGTCCTGTCTCCAAATATGCTGAATAAATCCCAATTCATCATCTCAGTGCTAAATGTTAGTAATCATAGCTCAATGTAAGGATCCTGGGAGGTCGTGGCAGTAACTGGGTAAAGATCCTTGGTGATCTAGGGCAGTGAATGGGTTAATTTAAGGATCCTTGGCAGTCTGCATTAGTGAAGGAGTTAAACGGATTCTACCATTAAAAACCTTTTTTTTCTCGTTTACACGACGGAATAGCCTTAAGAAAGTCTCTTCTTCTTCTACTTTTAGATGTCTTCTCCGCCCCACCTTTCGGTTAAAATCTCATTTTTCGCCGGTAGGCAAATGAGTTCTCTCGCAGGACTGGGGGCGTCCCCAATGCTGCGAGAGAACTCTCCAGCGCCGCCTCCATCTTCTTCAGGAATGGGGTATTCACGAGTCTTCTTCCGGGGACTGGCTTCAAACTTCTAGGCCTCGGGCAAAGCTGACTGCGTATACCCACCGGCCACAAGAAAATGGACGCTTACACAGTATTGTAAGCGGCTATTTTCTTGTGGCTGGCGGGCCTGTGCATTCAGCTTTGCCCGAGACCTAGAAGTTTGAAGCCAACCCCTGGAAGAAGACTCGTGAATACCCCGTTCCTGAACAAGATGAAGGCGGCGCTGGAGAGTTCTCTCACAGCATTGGGGATGCCCCCAGTGCTGTTTGAGCGCTGGGGCCTGCCCCCAGTGCTGTGAGATAACTTATTTGCATACCAGCGAAAAACGGGATTTTAACCGAACGGCGGGGTGGAGAAGACATCTAAAGGTAGGAGAAGAAGAGACTTTCTTGAGGCTATTCCGTCATGTCAACGAGAAAATAAGGTTTTTAATGGTAGAATCTAGAGATGAGCAAACACTATTCGAAACAGCCATTTCGAATAGCACGCTCCCTTAGAAATTAATGGATGTAGCCGGCATGCGGGGGGGGGTTAAGCGACCGGCAGCCGGCAAACTCATTCCATTCATTTCTATGGGAGCGTGCTATTCGGAACGGCCGTTTCGAATAGTGTTCGCTCATCTCTAGTAGAATCCCTTTAATGTAAGGATCCTTCGTAGTCTAGAGCAGTGAAGGGGTTAATGTAAGGATCTTTAGAGGTCTGGGTTAGTAAAGGGGTTAATGTAAGGATTAAAGATGAGGGAATATGCTCTATCGAATACCTCGGCTACATTGAGCTCCCGATGCAAAAACACTTCCGGGGCATCAAATTTTTACTGCCCCTCCCACCTTCCCTGGCGCCGGGAGCTATGCGGCCGAGGTAGTCGATCGAGCTCATCGCTCATCTCTAATAAGGATCCTGGGCAATCTGGGTTCGTTTAGGAGCAGTTCACACAGAGTTTTTTTGGTCCGGATTTTGACACGAAATCCGGCTCCAAAAACCGCCTCCTATTGACTTTAATGGGAGCCGTTCACGTGTTTTTTCCACGAGCAGTTTTTTCCGGCTCACAGAAAAACGAAGACCTGATGAGGTGGTTATACCGTCCGCCAAGCTGGGCTGCAGCACCATGAGAATAGGAGAGAACAGGTACTATTCCGTTATCGGGCCAGCAGCAGCGCAGTTCAGCAGCAGCTTTCGGGACAGCAGTTCAGCAGCGGGAATTACAATGACATCCGAGGACTGCTGGCCCGATGCTTGTGCCCAGTAACCAGTACATCGATGACCCCCCTCCCCCATCCTTCTCCTCCTGCCAGTGCTGCCCCCCAGCTCTCCTTACATCTTCCCCGTACCCTCTCCCCGCCACACGACTAGGCCTCACCTCAGCGCTAGTACCGAGACTGAAAGGAAAGACACCGGGGCTCAATCCAGGCCCTGACAAGAAACACGCCGACTATAGGAACGGTGAGCTACAGCGAGCCGGAGGGACAAACTTTCTGCAGCGTCCGGCGGCTATCTAGTAGCATTCATTGCTCAAGATTTACGGTGAGGCCTATTACAGGGAGAGGGTACGGGGCAGATGTAAGAAGAGCTGGGGGGCAGCACTGGAAGGAAGAGGAGGATGAGGGCATCGATCGATGTACTGCCTACTACACACAAGCACGGCCTCTATCATCGGGCCAGCATCGGCTTAGTCATGTGGCGGGGAGAGGGTACGGGGTAGATGTAAGGAGAGCTGGGGGGCAGCACTGGAAGGAGGAGGAGATGGAGGGGGGGTCATTGATGTACTGGCTACTGGGCACAAGCATCGGGCCAGCAGTCCTCGGATGTCATTGTAATTCCCGCTGCTGAACTGAACTGCTGTCCCGAAAGCTGGTGCTGAAATGCGCTGCTGCTGGCCCGATAACGGAATAGTACCAGAGAACATTCCCATCATCACATAGCGCACTTGTCAGCCACTCTTATGAGCTGTGATCCCACCTGCAATCCCTATAGCTACATACAGACCATGATGGCTGCCAGAAGACAACCTTGCATGCGCTCAGGACTGTGCTGCTCATAGAGGATACAACTGTAACAAACCCTCAGCTCTATTACATCAAGAAGCTCCTATCCACTGCCAGCAAGCAGAGCTGAGGCCTCACATACACAGACAGGCCCAAGCGCAGCCCTTGGTAACCAGAATGTATTTACATGGGACTGATGGTGTAATCTGCAGCCCCCCTAATACACGGGGCGCCCCCTGAGCCCCGCCGTCACCTTCTCTCCCCCCCGCAGACACTCACCAGCTTCTTATTCCGGAAAACGTGTTTATTCTGGAAGACGGAAGTGACGTCTCCAGGGCAAAGTTCAGGTGCGTTACCCTGGCGACCGCAGGCTTTTCTCATCGATGAACTTTATTGACACGACATATACGAACAACAGTGTTCAGCTCTATTTTTGTTCATTGTTTTGTGCAGAATGAATAAAGTTTATTTAATGTGGCTTCTAGGGGTGCAGCCATCCCTTGTAGCGGGACTAGTCTGTGTGAGGCACAGCAGGAGGTGCTCTGCTCCGCTGTGTCCACCCAGGGGCGCTATTCACGCGGGATCTGAGGAGACTCGGCTGAGTCCGGGGTTACTAATCCGCACCTGCAGCTTGTTAGCGTCTTGTCGCCATGACAACGGGACAAACCATTCTGGCATAGGGGGAGGACGCGGTTATCTTCCTTGTTATAGAGACTATACACACAGTGCAGTTACTTCTTGACTGTATATGGTGCTGGCAGCCTTAGTGCTGGGCCTAGAATACTGAGATGGGACCGGGCAGAGGCCATGTACCGGTGTGCCCCTCCCCCCGGGCGGTGTAATGGTACGCTCCCGAGAGTCTGAGGAGACCTGTGTGAGGCAGCTGAGGAGCCAGCAGTCAGGGGCCCGGGCTGAGGGGCCACACACCGCCGGCAGCATGGACAACCAGAGGGTCGGGGTCGTCAGAGAGTCCATGAACAACAACCAGCTGCTGCAGAAGGTGAGAGGCGCCATGTCCGCCCATGTCAGTCACCACATATACCCGCCATGGAGGTGACACCAGAGAGAAGGAGCGCGTCCTGTGCGGCCCACACTGTCCTCACACGGGGCTCAGGCAAAATCTCTGCGTCATGTCAGTGAATGGGGATATTCATTGGCTGTACCTGAAAATCCATCTGACCCAGTGCTGGACTCAGCTGAGGGTTTGTCACAGTTGGATCCAGTGCACGAGCTTGAGATGGTTATATACAGTGTGTGTGTATATATATATATATATATATATATATATACATATAAATGCGCCTTATATGAGGCAGAGCTGAGAATATCTCTGTAAAGCGCTGCAGAACATGATAGCGATATACAAGTAATCAAAATAAATTATACTCAGCTGAGGGTTTGTCACAGTAGCGCCCAGTGCAGGAGGAGACACTGACACGAGAAGACAAAATACTGGAACATGAGCAGGGAGGTGAGGGGCGAAGAGACCCCGATACGGGGAGGTGAGGGGCGAAGAGACCCCGATACGGGGAGGTGAGGGGCGAAGAGACCCCAATATAGGGAGGTGAGGGGCGAAGAGACCCCGATACGGGGAGGTGAGGGGCGAAGAGACTCCAATACAAGGAGGTGAGGGGCGAAGAGACCCCGATACGGGGAGGTGAGGGGAAAAGAGACTCCAATACAGGGAGGTGAGGGGCGAAGAGACCCCGATACGGGGAGGTGAGGGGCGAAGAGACTCCAATACAAGGAGGTGAGGGGCGAAGAGACCCCGATACGGGGAGGTGAGGGGCGAAGAGACTCCGATACAAGGAGGTGAGGGGCATAAAGACCCCAATATAGGGAGGTGAGGGGCGAAGAGACCCCGATACAGGGAGGTGAGGGGCGAAGAGACCCCGATACAGGGAGGTGAGGGGCGAAGAGACCCCGATACAGGGAGGTGAGGGGCGAAGAGACCCCGATACAGGGAGGTGAGGGGCGAAGAGACCCCGATACAGGGAGGTGAGGGGCGAAGAGACCCCGATACAGGGAGGTGAGTATATACACTCACCGGCCACTTTATTAGGTACACCTGTCCAACTGCTCGTTAACACTTAATTTCTAATCAGCCAATCACATGGCGGCAACTCAGTGCATTTAGGCATGTAGACATGGTCAAGACAATCTCCTGCAGTTCAAACCGAGCATCAGTATGGGGAAGAAAGGTGATTTGAGTGCCTTTGAACGTGGCATGGTTGTTGGTGCCAGAAGGGCTGGTCTGAGTATTTCAGAAACTGCTGATCTACTGGGATTTTCACGCACAACCATCTCTAGGGTTTACAGAGAATGGTCCGAAAAAGAAAAAACATCCAGTGAGCGGCAGTTCTGTGGGCGGAAATGCGTTGTTGATGCCAGAGGTCAGAGGAGAATGGCCAGACTGGTTCGAGCTGATAGAAAGGCAACAGTGACTCAAATAGCCACCCGTTACAGCCAAGGTAGCCAGAAGAGCATCTCTGAACACCGCACAGTACGTCGAACTTTGAGGCTACAGATGGGCTACAGCAGCAGAAGACCACACCGGGTGCCACTCCTTTCAGCTAAGAACAGGAAACTGAGGCTACAATTTGCACAAGCTCATTGAAATTGGACAATTGAAGATTGGAAAAACGTTGCCTGGTCTGATGAGTCTCGATTTCTGCTGCGACATTCGGATGGTAGGGTCAGAATTTGGCGTCAACAACATGAAAGCATGGATCCATCCTGCCTTGTATCAATGGTTCAGGCTGGTGGTGGTGGTGTCATGGTGTGGGGAATATTTTCTTGGCACTCTTTGGGCCCCTTGGTACCAATTGAGCATCGTTGCAACGCCAAAGCCTACCTGAGTATTGTTGCTGACCATGTCCATCCCTTTATGACCACAATGTACCCAACATCTGATGGCTACTTTCAGCAATAATGCAATGCCATGTCATAAAGCTGGAATCATCTCAGACTGGTTTCTTGAACATGACAATGAGTTCACTGTACTCCAATGGCCTCCACAGTCACCAGATCTCAATCCAATAGAGGAGCATCTTTGGGATGTGGTGGAACGGGAGATTCGCATCATGGATGTGCAGCCGACAAATCTGCGACTGCAACTGTGTGATGCCATCATGTCAATATGGACCAAAATCTCTGAGGAATGCTTCCAGCACCTTGTTGTATCTATGCCACGAAGAATTGAGGCAGTTCTGAAGGCAAAAGGGGGTCCAACCCGTTACTAGCATGGTGTACCTAATAAAGTGGCCGGTGAGTGTATACACTAGCCTCTGCCCACAACTTTGTCTGCGGGTTGTTAGAGTCAATGATCCGCCTATATTCTGCAAATTGCTGCTGTCAATGGTTTGCCTGCTCCAGCGTTTCGGCAGCTCTCAAGCTGGCCTGCAGCTAAATTTGTTCCTCGCACCGTGCCTATGATTGTTCTGGCATCTCAGCGGCTCGCTCGGCCGCCATATAATGAATGTGTTGTTGGAATTCATGATCCGCCTGCTCCGGTGTTTCAGCTGCTCTAAGAGCCGCTTGATGCCTAGCGTGCTCAATCATCCTCCGCTCCACTTGAGGAGAGCTCTGTGACTTCTGGCTCCTTCATAGCTCTCGTGGTTTTAGAATTTTGCAGCAAATTAGATTTTCTTTTTCCCGGCATGTTTAAAATTGGCAAACTGCCAATTTGGATTAAAGGAGTTTTCCCATCTCAGTGTGTTGGCAACTGCTTGGAGCAGATCAGATAATATGCAGATACTTGTACACAATGTACTCAGTGTTATTTGTGTGTTTACATAGAGAGATAAGAAACCTGACTTTATCAGCAAACTCCAATTAGCTGAGAGAGTCCTGCTGGCAAGAGCAGTGTAATATAGTATGTGAACATAAATTCATAGCAGCCGTGAAGCCATGTCATTTACTGGGATAAAAAGGAGCCGATGTGTTAAACAAGGTTACAATCTATCTGTGTGCCAAATTTCATCCAAATCCGTTCGGCCGTTTTTCAGTGATCGAGTAACAAACATCCAAACTATCACATTTTATAATATATATATATATATATATATATATATATATATATATATATATATATATATGTAGGAGGATATATGTATATATTCACACACACAGGCAAATGTACAGCAAACTGGTTTATTTAGAGAAACAAAACAAACAGGAAAATAGATAAACCTTGAATTCAGGCACAAAATGAGTAAAATAAAATCCACCCTTAACTTCAGGCAAAAACAAAATAAAAACCTGCTTGTCCGAGCGACTAAACAGAACAGATAACCTAACTATACGTGTGGCTTACTACCAGCAACACAAACAAAACAAGCACAATATTGTCTCACCAGACTTCGGATTACAGACTCTCACTCTCACTTTTTTTGGATCTGCAGCCAGTAATGAACGAAGGATCTACCCCTGGGCTGAGGCCTATAGCGAGATTCCAGCACCCTGCCTGTCACCTTCTCACAATACACACACATATATAATATACAGTATTTATACACACATGTGTATATATAGTATTATTTTAGGCTCAGGAGACAAATCACAGTTGACCTGAGTGACCTTATCATTGTGTATCCTGAGAATATACAGATATTGTATAGTGTGTTACTGCTTGTATACAATAGGGGGCAGCAGAGTACTGTCTTCTATCCTTCCCCGCCTGCTTATACTGATGGTGGTGCTAGAGCTCTCATATTGACCGCTGTGGCCTCAGGGTGTCTGCAGATCTTTGGCCGCTGTTATAGGGGCAGATGTTACGTCGTGTTTGTTGGAATTTAGAAGAACCCACTTGGCCTCTTCCTTCCCAGCATGCACTGTTCCTTCACCAATAATCTTGTATTTTGTGAGATGTCTTCATTGCCCCTCTTGGTTTTCTGGTGTTGCATTTCTCTACCCCACCAGTCACTGTCTAATTCTGCTTTTTCTGTATTTTCCGTGAGAGCCTTAGTTGGTGCTGCTTTGGGGGATCTGGTGATGTCCCCTGTGGTATTACTAGTGAAGTCAGTGCCGCATTACTAGTCTTACCTGCTCCAGCCACTGGAGGGCAACACTGGTCGATCACTCTGCACTGGATGACATTGGAGATTTCCATGTATCCATGATGACATCAGAAGAGTTATAGCAGTCAGCCAGAACACTTCACTCCTGCCTAATATTGTGTAGCGCCCCCTTTCTGACCCTGAGAGACTTGGATCCCAGTAGATCTCTATTGGATCCTGTGGGATTTTAGATCCTGTCAGTCCTGTGCTTGGTGCGGCCTCCATAGATGAGACTTTTTCTCAAGCTCTGGATTAGAGTCATTGCCAGTCACTGCTATTAGGGGGCGCCACTGCCATGGTGGGGGTACTTGGTATGGGCAATGTTTAGGTAAATGGTATATGTCACATCCACATGATGCTAGGACGTTGTCCAGACCATCACACTGCCAGTGCCTTCTTCCCATAGCGCCCCCTGGTGCCATCTCTTCTCCATGTAAGTGATGCCCAACCACCCGACTGTGATCAACATGGACACTGAACGGTCAGTGACTACTCCATATACACAAGCTGTGATGTCCTGTGTGTACTGACCCTTATATCATAGTCAGCATGGATGCTGTGACCGGTCTGTGACTACTCTGTATACACAAGCTGTGATGTCCTGTGTGTACTGACAGCGTATATCGTGGTCAGGGGTCAGCATGGAGGCTCTGACCGGTCTGTGACTACTCTGTATACACAAGCTGTGATGTCCTGTGTGTACTGACCCTTATATCATAGTCAGGGGTCAGCATGGACGCTCTGACCGGTCTGTGACTACTCCATATACACAAGCTGTGATGTCCTGTGTGTACTGACACCTTCTATTATAATCCACAGTGGACTAGAACTGTGATCTGCCTTCCACTACATAATCTATCTCACCACTTAGAGGCGCTATTGTCGTCAGAGGATGACTTCACTGCTATTAGTGTTATGGTTGCTGGGTGTATAGTGTATATACTGGTCTATGCTGTGTAATTTATGCCCCTGGTCCGCGTCTTGTTGCTCGGCCTCTTGTCTTTGGGTGTGTGGGGGGGGGATTAGTTTTGTGTTGGTGTATTATATGGCAGTGTTGACAAGCCTTGCAGTGCCTGGTAACCTGGACAGATGATAATAGGCCCTGGACTGAGGATCAGGTATTTATTGCCCATTGACAAGTACTGGCAGGCTCTGCAGAAAGTGACAGCAAATAATTAACCTCTTAGTGTTTGCATTGTGATGAGTATTATGGGATAGATATGACATATAGCCGCACTGCAGACAACTCACTAGAAGTATAGTATATAATCTATATCCTATATAACACTGCTCCGGGCTTGTCTATAATCCTATATCCTCCTATAACCTTCCAATATATTTAGTGTTAGATTTTCTCTGGAATTTTCACACTTTTACCAACAATGAATGAAAATGTTCTTTACATCAAACAGTAACAGTGGGCGGCGAGTACATGTCCTGACCACTGGATGGCAGCACCAGACCAGCGTGTGATATATGTGAGGCTGAGACTGAGGTGTCCTGACTACAGCAGTGTATATACTTCCTATATCTCATTGTATGTACTAATATGGACCATGCTGGTATAACCTGGGTATATACTGTATATAATTATATATGAACAGCCGGTATAACCTGGGTATATACTGTATATAATTACCGTATATACTCGAGTATAAGCCAACCCGAATATAAGCCGACCCCCCCCTAATTTTACCACAAAAAACTGGGAAAACTTATTGACTCGAGTATAAGCCTAGGGGGGAAATGCAGCAGCTGCTGGAAAATTTCAAAAATTAAAATGGTCGTAGTTTTTGGGTGCAGTAGATGCTGGGGAAGGGGAGGGGGTGTTTTGGTTGTGTCTGTCCCTTCCCTGAGCCTGAGGACTGTTTTTTTTTTTTCCCCCACTTGGAATTCAGCCTGGCTGAATATAGGGGATCTGCAGTGCTCCTATTAACCCCTTCCTGATGGAACAGGAGCACTGCAGATAACCTATATTCAGTAGACAGAGCACTGTCAGACACAGGATACCTAATGTGTATGTGTTTCACAGTCATTTTCTACTTTTGTATGTATTCTAGGGAAAGGAGGGATTAAGAACGTTTATTTTATTTTTTAAAAAATTTTTGCACTATTTTATGGGAGATTCTATACATTGACATTGTGGCTGGTCATAAACCCCCCTCACCCTCCAAAAAAAAAAAAAAAAAAATTTTTTTTTTTTTTTTTTTTTTTTTGCTGACTCGAATATAAGCCGAGGGGGGCTTTTTCAGCACAAAAACTGGGCTGAAAAATTCGGCTTATACTCGAGTATATACGGTATATATGAACAGCCGGTATAACCTGGGTATATACTGTATATAATTATATATGTACAGCCGGTATAACCTGGGTATATACTGTATATAATTATATATGTACAGCTGGTATAACCTGGGTATATACAGTGTTGGCCAAAAGTATTGGCCCCCCTGCAGTCCTGTCAGATAATCCTCGGTGTCCCCCAGATAATGATTACAAGCACAAACTCTTTGGTAATATCTTCATTTATTTTGTTTGCAATGAAAAAACACAAAAGAGAATGAAATAAAAGTCACATCATTGATCATTTTACACAAAACTCCAGAAATGGTGCGGACAGAAGTATTGGCGCCCTCAGCCTAATACTTGGTAGCACAACCTTTAGACACAATAACTGCGCACAACCGCTTCCGCTAACCAGCAATGAGTTTCTTACAAGGCTCTGCTGGAATCTTAGACCCTTCTTCTTTGGCAAACTGCTCGTGGTCCCCCCTGAGATGTGAAGGGGGCCTTCTCCAAACTGCCACCAAGAGATCTCTCCCCCTCCCCCACAGGTGTTCTATGGGATTCAGGGCTGGACTCATTGCTGCCACTTTACAAGTCTCCAGGGCTTTCTCTCACCACCATTTTCTGACCTGAAGTGTGTTTTGGGTCCTTGTCCTGCTGGAAGAGCCCTGACCTCTGAGGGAGACCCGGCTTTCTCACACTGGGCCCTACATGATGCTGCACAATGTGTTGGTCGTCTTCAGACTTCATAATGCCATGCACGCGGTCAAGCAGTCCATTGCCAGAGGCAGCAAAGCAACCCCAAAACATCAGGGACCCTCCGCCATGTCTGACTGTAGGGGGCGTCTTCTTTTCTTTGAAGGCCTCTTTTTTTTTTTTTTTTCCCCTGTAATCTCTATGTTGAGGCCTTTTCCTACTTTTGTCTCCTCTGACCAGAGAACATTCTTCCAGAACGGTTTTGGCTTTCTCAGGTAAGTTTTGGCAAACTCCAGCCTGGCTTATGTCTCTGGGTAAGAAGTGGGGTCTTCCTGGGTCTCCTACCATACAGTCCCTTCTCATTCAGACGCTGACGCTGGATAGTACGGGGTGACACTGTTGTACCCTCGGACTGCAGGGCAGATGGAACTTGTTTGGATGTTAGTCGAGGTTCTTTATCCGCCATCCGCACAATTTTGCGGTGAAATCTCTTGTCAGTGTTTCTTTTCCGTCCACATCTAGGGAGGTTAGCCACAGTGCCATGGGCTTTACACTTCTTGATGACACTGCGCACGGTAGACACAGGAACATTCAGGTCTTTGGAGATGGACTTGTAGCCTTGAGATTGCTCAGGCTTCCTCACAATTTTGCTTCTCAAGTCCTCAGACAGTTCTTTGGTCTTCCTTCTTTTCTCCATGCTCAATGTGGTACACACAAGGACACAGGACAGAGGTGGAGTCAACTTTAATCCATTTCAACTGGCTGCAAGTGTGATTTAGTTATTGCCACCACCTGTTAGGTGCCTCAGGTAAGTAACAGGTGCTGTTAATTACACAAATTAGAGAAGCATCACATGATTTTTTCAAACAGTGCCAATACTTTTGCCCACCTCCTTTTTTATGTTTGGTGTTGAATTATATCTAATTTAGCTTTTTGACAATTCTTTTTGTGGTTTTCCATTGATGACAAATTAAATGAAGATAATACCAAAGAATTTGTGATTGCAATCATTTTCTGGAAGAAACGGAGTATTATCTGACAGAATTGCAGGGGTGCCAATACTTTTGGCCAACACTGTACTGTATATAATTATATATGTAGATCCGGTATAACCTGGGTATATACTGTATATAATTTATATATGTACACCTGGTATAACCTGGGTATCTCCTGTATATAATTATATATGTACACCTGGTATAACCTGGGTATCTCCTGTATATAATTATATATGTACAGCCGGTATAACCTGGGTATCTCCTGTATATACTATATATGTACAGCCGGTATAACCTGGGTATCTCCTGTATATACTATATATGTACAGCCGGTATAACCTGGGTATCTTCTATAAGCTGCTTCTTTCTCCTCGGTCTTTTGCTTTCTTGTACGTTCTGCTTATTCTACATTTTTCTGATCTGAAGTTGCTCAATAATTGATCTGGTTAATGAACACATTTTTGGTCACTCCATGTGATAATTATGAGAATGGGTTCTCCGCTTTTTGTGCCCTCCCTCTACATTTTCAGGGCTTCTCCTTCTCAGTAGGAAGTAATTTAAGGGTTTTTTTCTATCATAAATAATTTCCCTGCCATCGGATTTGGCTCAGAACAGATTCTGCTGCTACAATGTTACTGTGTTCAGAAGACTCTATGAGCTCCGCCTCTGACTCCCAAAAACTGGGACATGTCAATATTTCCCTGGTCACCTGACAGTCTGTTTCCTGGTCCCTCTTGACACACAGGAAGTGACTGCTCAGGCAGGTGACCCATCTCAGCCAGTGATTGGTCCAGGGGCAAGAGGGGCGGGAAGTAGAGACCAGTCGGGGAACCCGAGATCAGCAGGGGATGGACAAGGTGAGAATTGCCTGTGAGGTTTTTAACAGGAGCCTTTGGTACAAAACGTTATGGACTCAGTAAACACTTCCTTTAAGAAGTCATTGATAACTGGAACTATACGGCCATTTCTTTTGGGGGAAGTGTCTGAATGTCGGATTAAGGGCTTTGTTATTTGTGTTGGCTGTCGTTAACCTGACCGATTAATCTCTATAGTCTGGACCCAATCTGAGCCGTGTGCCAAAATCTTTACTGCATGGACAAAATTCTACCACCCTTTCTCTTGGGTGGACTAACCCCACAAAGTGCCTCCAACCTCACAAGATATGGGCCCAATCTCTACTCCATGGACAATCCCTTTAAGAAGCCAATGATAGTTGCAATTTGTGACACCCCATGACCGTTGCCTATGGGGGAGATATCTGCCTTTAGGTACCTCATTTGGGGTAGGTGTGAGCCACTTCCTAACACTATGCTGTGCCCCTGACCCCTTGAGATATGGCCGCCTCTCCACATCCTGCGATTGCCTCTTCTCCTTCCAATATTCCGCCATTTCTCCCTTTCAGTCCACCGACCCCTCTCTCACTTGGACGTCCATAAAATCGTTGGCCATTCTGAGCAAGACTTGAAAAGCGCAGTCCCCAACCGCACTCACAGTTAGTTAGCATTTAGATAGGTTGGATTGGGAAGGGGGGGGGGGGGGAGTCGTCTCACAGAATCTCACGAAAGCCGATATCACAGAGCAACAAGAGGGATTAATTCCCTTAACCAACACGGATGATCCCGTCTATCTCATTACCTTCCCCTTGTCAGCGCCGATGTGAGATCTGATTGAAGATTACACCATTTAGGCTTTCTCCATTACTTTGTAGAGAAGTCGCCCCCAATCCGCACCCGCGTCCCCCGCAGCCGCCACTCAGCCGCCCCCGCTCACAATTCTGCTTCATTTAAACTTCATCAACTTTTGCAGTGATGTGGAAGGATGTGAGATAGACTCTGGAAGCCGCAGCCCCGCGCTCTTTGTTACTTAATGTATTCGCGCTCTCCCCCTTTATTTCCTGCCCAATTTTTTTTTTTCTTCTTCTTTTTGACGTTCTCGTTCCCCTCATGCTGAAAATGAGATTACAGTATTTAGATATCTATGATAATCCATCAGGGGAGCGGCGGCAGAATCTGAGGTTAATGTGCCCTAGCACAACAAAGGCTCCTGCGGCCTGGCGGGGTTTGGGAGAGCAGTTTGTGTCCCCCCCCACAAACACAAACACACACACTTCTTGTAATTGCTCTTTCTAAGAGTTTTTCCAGCTGCTAATCCAGACTGGGCTTTATTATTATTTATTTTCCTTTTTTTTTTTTTTTTTTTTTTTTTTTTTTTTTTAAATTTCTGCACTTTTTTCACTTTTATTGTGTTTCGTTACATTCTTTCTTTCATTCTGTAACCTCTTTTTATATTTTAGATTTATTTTTATTTAGTTTATTTTTTTTATATTTTTTTTTATATCATTTATGGGGGTGTTTATTAATGCAAGTCATGTAAGTCTTAGTCAATTTTTTGGTCAAACTGGTTGTTTTTGATTATTAAAATTTTTTTTTCTGTTTTTGCTTTTTGAGCTTTTAACTATTTTGCAAGGTTTTTTGGTGTAATTTGTAGTTTGATGCTTTAATGTAGTTAGTGTGTGTGTGTGTGTGTGTGTGTGTGTATATATATATATATATATATATATATATATATATATATATATATATATTTCTGTTACATTTATTGAAACACTTTAAAGGTATGAGGGCTCGTCTTTTCAGTTTTATGTACCCCTAGACTGGCTCTGCTGCCCCAAATACTAAGACAATTGATGAGAGAGAGAATTTTTTTTTTATGTAAAAATATATCGATTGATAATAATTTATTATATATATTTACTACAGTATTATTTTATTTATTGTATTTAATTTATTGTTTTATTTATGAAATTATTTTATTAATTTTATAATATTTTATGTATTATATTTAATTTATTATATTTTTTATTTTATTAATTATATTATGTATTTTATTATATATATTTTATTATTTTAATTTTTTATTATATATTTTTATAATTTTAATCTATTTTATTGTAATTTTTTATTGTTATTATTAATAATCATAAATGATAATAATAGTAATAAAATTATTATAATGGATATAGCTAGATATTTTTTTCCTTGCCTGGTTCCAACCACATTGGTGCTATTATTTCAGGATACTAATAGAGATGTACTGACAAGTGGGTGGTCCTATAGTGCCCAATGATGACACTGAGGAGTGGAGACCATACAGTAATGGCACCAGGCAGTGTAGCTCCGCCTACTTGACAATATACTTTTATCGATGTCTGGAGATACCATCACCCGTCTTTGGATTTGGGCATCCTACACAAGCATGAATAGCCGTGTTGGATTCAGCATTGCAGGGGGTATAAAAACTCCAAGGACCTGATAAGTCCCCTTTACATACCCCATAAGATCTCTGTATTCCTTATATATGGCCGCCCGCTGTAGCGATCTGCAAATGTAATGAAGATTTTTGTCAGCAGACTCGTGTTATTTCTCTGTGATTCTTCCATATTGTCCTCGGCCCGGTCTCGCTTTGCGTCGGTCTCTTTCCTGACAGTGATGATAATTACCGCGGCGGCGTCTTCCTGTTTCTGGCAATTAGTCGGTATTATCTGTCACTAATGACGACCTGTTATTTAGTTATCTAACTGCAAGGAATAAAAAAAAAAGCTGTCTGTGCAAAAAAATTCCAGATGAAGCGCGGCGGACCGATCCGTCTCAGCCATGGAGATGGTTCAGCCATAAATGTCAGGGAGATTTGCTGTAATCTGCGTTTCCTAAGAGAAAAATATACTTAATAATTATGACTAATATTGGTTTTGTACTCCGAGGTGAAGAGCAAAGTGATCTCGCTTTGGTGCAGCAAAACAGTTAAGTGACGGCGCTGTCAGTGCGGATGGAACGTGTCGCGTGTTCTGCATATTTCAAAAATAAGGCCGGAAAGTGGCAAGTGCAGCGCTGGATGCTACATAAGCGGGAGCCGCGGGAACCTGAGCCTGCGGAGCGTCAGACTCCTGTGTACAAGGAGAAACAAGCAGAGACGTGACCTGACATGGCGCCATACAGGATGTATACTGAAAGCTCCACGTGTAGGGCTCACTGACCCTTGTATGCTGCCATATCCCTATGTAGGCTTCCCACGTGGACTATATACTGCCATCTCCTCATGTAGGTATCACTGACCTGTGTATGTATACCGCCATCTCCACTGTAAGCATTACTGACCTGTGTATGTATACCGCCATCTCCACTATAGGCATCACTGACCTGTGTATGTATACCGCCATCTCCACTGTAAGCATTACTGACCTGTGTATATATACCGCAATCTCCACTATAGGCATCACTGACCTGTGTATGTATACCGCCATCTCCACTGTAGGCATCACTGACCTGTGTATGTATACCGCCATCTCCACTGTAAGCATTACTGACCTGTGTATGTATACCGCCATCTCCACTGTAGGCATCACTGACCTGTGTATGTATACCGCCATCTCCACTGTAGGCATCGCTGACCTGTGTATGTATACCGCCATCTCCACTGTAGGCATCGCTGACCTGTGTATGTATACCGCCATCTCCACTGTAGGCATCGCTGACCTGTGTATGTATACCGCCATCTCCACTGTAGGCATCACTGACCTGTGTATGTATACCGCCATCTCCACCTGTAGGACTCACTGACCTGTGTATGTATACCGCCATCTCCACTGTAAGCATCACTGACCTGTGTATGTATACCGCCATCTCCACTGTAGGCATCACTGACCTGTGTATGTATACCGCCATCTCCACCTGTAGGACTCACTGACCTGTGTATGTATACCGCCATCTCCACTGTAGGCATCACTGACCTGTGTATGTATACCGCCATCTCCACTGTAGGCATCACTGACCTGTGTATGTATACCGCCATCTCCACCTGTAGGACTCACTGACCTGTGTATGCTGCCATATCCCTATGTAGGTTTCCAAGAACTCTATATGTTGCCACATAGTCTATATACACTGCGTCTATACAACGGCATCGCCTCATGTAGGCTTCACTGACTTTTGTATGCTGCCAGCACAGTGTAGGCTTCTACATTAGCTATATACCATATACATATACTCTACTGACTTAATATGCTGACACATACGCTAGATACCGCCATATACCAGTTTAGGCTTCCCTGAACATTTGCGTTGCCACATAGTCTGTATACTGCCATATTACTGACCCTTGTATAACACACAGACCATGAACTGCTATAATGTTGTGTAAAGTTTCACACAGATTATATACCGCCATCTCCTCATGTAGACTTCCCGGCATCATACATGGTTATATACCATCAGATATGCCTTATTGCCTCTAGTATACCACCATGCAGGCTGTATACCTCTGTACGCTGCAACATAGTCCTGGTATATATTAGATTGCACTTTACACTTACTGTCCCCTTTTGACTTTTCGATATTGTAGTAAACCCCCTCCCCCACTCTCTCTAATTGCCTATGTAACTGTCAGTCTCTACTGTACCACTGGAATTGTATTCATGCACTGGGAGGAGCAGGATGAACAGCGCCCTAAGTCCTATAAGGTCTGCAGTGCTTGCCATAGTATGGGGGGATGGGGGCGATTCCTCACGTTGCGCAGCGCGCCGTCTGCGGGGCCTCGCTGTCAGTTTACCTTGCATACCTGACTACAAACATCTAAACGTTCACGCAAAACATGACATTAGTCGGAATATCACAGCTTCTATTTTATTCGTCAATTCTCCGTCAACATCAAACGCGGGCGCCGTGCGCTCTGAGATCTGTGTCGCGGCCGCCTTTCTTTGTTGACATTATCGTCTCGCAGACTCCCGGCAAAGCGTTCTTCAAAGCGGCTCTTTAAAGCCCCGAATTTTACATCACACTCCATCGACAAATCTCACTTTATCCTTACAAATGGCGAGGATTAGAAGATTCTCCCGCTAATCGGAGGGGAAATTACCGCAGAACTTCTTGCAGGGAGCGCGCTTATTAACGCTCGCTCCAGCGCCATGAGGCGTCCCTACAGGGGGGGGCGCCGATACCTCTGTGTGCGCTGATCTACATCACCTGGATGAAGCACAGCACAGAGGACCCTAATGGTATGGCCCCTATGTGACTGGTGTAAGGGGCCCCTGAGGGCCAATAGACCCCAGACACAAGTTATCGGGGGCTATTTTAAGTACCCCACTAATCCTACACCTGTAGTCACCAGCTGTGGAGAAACTAAAGTTCCCAGCATGGCAAGGCAGTCATATTGGGCGTTGTAGTCCCACAACAGCTGCAGAGTTCTGGGAGCAATTTCCACCTCTGCACCCCCTATGGCTACACCCCTGCCATCATACCCCCAACTAGGCCAAGGGACTGATGGGGATTTCGCTCCTGGCACCCTCATGAGGGCAGTCCTGGGCCGTTGTATAAATGGGGGGGCAGTTGTGTATTTCCCAATCGCAACTCCATTCATACAGGGGGACACAAGATCCCCGTTCTCATAATTGAGATGGTCCCAGAGGTTGGACAAATATGTAAAGTGTCTGACGGCGAGGACCCCGCCAGTCCCAAAAATGAGGGTCCTTTATTACTCTGTGTAACTGAAGGGGCAGTCGAGCACGTCCCGTTGTCCATTCTTACACTATTTTCATGATTGTGGGGAGGTCTCAAAAGTTTGACTTCCACCAATTAGAGACTTACAAAGGGGTTGCCCAAATCTTTACAGGTTTCACCTACCCACAGGATAGATGTCTGTCCCATAAATTAAGAGTGTGGGCTGCCTGTGTCACCCCTTATACATGGAAGGGCAATCAAGCTTGCCCGATCACTGCTCCATTTATATAGAAGAACAGAGGTTGGTGGGGGTCCCAGCGGTGTCTGGTGGGGTCCCACAATCTTGATAATAGGGCTCTTCCATCTGTATGACTGGAGCGGTGATTGGACATGCTCGAATGCCGCTCCATTTATATAGAGAGAGCTCAGATCCCTGCTCATGTGGGGGGGGGGGGGGGGGTCCCAGCAGTTGAACGTCTCTTTCATTAGCCCCCCACTCCCCAGATGAGGGTTTTTTTTTTTTGCTTCTTGCTCCTGTTACATCTTCAAGCAGGATTTCATAATGAATTCAACTTCAAGCCACAAAATCTTCATTTGGCAGTTCTTCCGGTTTTCAGATTAACGTTTTACGGCGTTTTATGCCGGTTTTAATTTTACATTTTAATGTTATGGATCGTAAATGAATTTTTCCATAAATCCGCCATTGATGGTTATGTGGCGCCGCGTCTAGTGAGGTTCCATACATCAGGACGTGCTGATGATAACCAAATGTAGGGTAATGGGTCAGGTCAAAGGGCAGTCGACTTGGGGTTCAGGAGCAGGACAGGGGCAGGGTGTTCCTTTTTTGTTGCATATGAAAATCCTGTTGTGTTTGCAACATGTTGTAAAGTGCAATGTTTGAGCAGTTTGTTTGGTGGGACATGTATGGCCATCTTGGGTCATCGATGCACCTAATGATGGCTGTCTGGTTGGAGGTGTTGAGTCTAACACACCACACTTGGATTAAACATCCGGGATCTCGTAGGTCACGGCCCTTCCTGGGTAAAGCAGACGTTGATGAGACAACAAAACAAAGGTCCAGTTTACATGCAGATAATGGGGGGGGGGGGGGGCAAAGGACAGGCTGAGGTCAGTATAGCCGTCATGTGACTAGACTGGAGAGACAAGACAAAGGTTAAGATCACAAGGTCAAGGTGAAGAGCCAGTCCGCATTCCCATCTGATGGATTAGTCTCCAGGGAAGAGCCTGAGGTCAAGTCACTGGGTAATAAACAGATCCTTGGGTATCGGCCAAGACAAAGGTGGGACGCAAGGGCATTTAAGAGTGGCCTCTGGCTTAAGTTGGTCATGGTGTTTTCAGTGGGAGCGGCCAACCATGCCATGTGTCTCCTGGTTGTCCCTCGACTGTAGAGTAAAGAAATGGTGGACATGTTGGGTTTGTAAGATACCTTACACCACTCAAGACACCTAGTCATAGACCCTCACACAGCTGGAAGAACAAGGTCCGGAGTGAGAGGCTCCAGCCAAGAGGACTCAGGACTTTCCATGGAAAGGGATGTCTTAACTGAACAACCCCTTTAATTCAATCGCCACATAGACAAAACAAAGGAACAGAGACCAGGATCAAGGTCCGGAGACATGCAAAATCAAAGTCAGACTCTCAAGATAATATTCAAGGCCAGGGACAAGATGGCCCCTACCCTATTGGAGACACAAGCCCGACCACCAGGACCTCGCAGATATGGCTGCCTCCACCACGGTTCCTCTGCCGGCGCTGTCCTCCATGTTGGATTCATTACCCTGGTTTACACAGCAAATTACGAGCGGATATGAAGAACCTGCCGCAGCGACGACGGAGAAGATCTACGACGGCGGCTTCTTTATCACTTCTTGTTGCAGAAGGAACCGCCTGATAGATTTTTCCTGTTTTCTGAAGAAAATGAGTACAAAAACCCCGTACATTTATTACAGGGAATTTTTTTATTTTTTTTATTTTGTCAGTCACGGCGTTCTCATCCGCTCTGTTTAACATGCTAGTCCTGAAAATTATCTCAGGTGTTGTCAGGAGAACGGAGGGAGATGATACGGGGAGGCAGCGCTCATTTGTCGAGGACAATTCCTCATAAAGTATCGGGACGGGAAGATGAAACCATTTATCAGTGCAATGAGCAGCCATCATTTGTTGGGACAGGCTTGTTTGCATCTGTAGACGGGGAAAAATCTATTATTTTCATGTGGGAACCCAAGAAGCGCCTCGACATAATCAAGCCACAAACGCCGCCCGTGATTTGTCACCCAAGTCATTTGCTGCTTTGTTTTTGGGTTGTCAAATTACATCTCAGTGTTGAGGAATGGGCAAAAAAAAGACAATTTTTTTTTTTTTGTGGATTTTTTTTTTTCTAACAAGATGCACAGGAATAATCAGATGACACGATGTCTGAGCTTGGCTTAGATTGAATTGCCCTGCTGCTTCTGCTATTCTTAAGTTGTACCTGTCATCTAGACACAGGAGGCAGCCATTTTGGGAGGTAATCATAAAAATGGAAGATCTGGTTGTTGCGATGGTCCTGGGGGGGGGGGGGGGAGAGCACTGTCATTGCAGCATTCTGGTTCTTGTAAACTACTATGATGGGTGATAGGAGAGCCTTGTCCATCGGGGACGAGGTAGAAAAGGACAGTGCGAGTGTAGCGGTGCTCCAGTAGACTGATGGTCTTGGAATTTTGGTATTTCACTATCTCCCTAGTAAACCATCCACAGCGCTGTTCTCGAGGCTCAGTACAGGAAGCCATGATCATTCCATATGTGTCACATACCTGATACCAACAGCGCCCCCCCGCCCCCAGTGAACCATCCGCCTTCCTTCATAGTGCAAATAGCTCTGCATGCTCCATCATTCCTTCTTTCTCTAGTCGCCACAAGGGGGAGCTCAAGAGTGTTCTAAATACTGATTATACATCGAACTCCACATTGATCCAGTATGCAGTGAGTGTCCCCTTGTGGTGAGTGCAGGAAGTTAGAACTTTATCATGCAGGAGATTTGGAGCTCTGGTCCCCTTTAAATCTATATGGTAAAATAAATCGCAATGTTGAACCTTGGTGTTGAAAGGTGGACATGGTGAGTGCAGCCTTTACTGTTAGATGTGTCCCCAAATATGTTAATAGGGAGTTATCCCAGTACAAAGACCCCTATTGGGGAGCCTTGGCAGGAGAGAAAGCCATGCCCTGTGATGGGGAGGGGGCGCCCTGTATGGGCAGAGCACTATTAGAGTCTTTATGTTGGGTCTAACAGAGCGGGGCGCCCTTTTATTATATCCATTCTACCTGATATGTCCTATAGGCAGTGGTTATTTAGATGGGGATAGGGTTTGTACCTGATCAGTGACACCTCCACCAATCATGAGAACAGGGGTTCCTTGTCACCCTCCATGACTGCCCCTGTGATCTGTCAGGGTGCCCTACTAATCAAACACTTACCCCAATCTTTTGCATAGGTGATAAGCTGTCATTTACAACCCCTTTAAGCTGGAATCCCCCTTTAATAACTTATTTATTGCCTGTCGACCACCGAACCATAAAATGTCTCCATCGCATGTATCCTATGTCAGCGCTCCATCCTGTCGTCCTCCGTAAAATGTGTCTTCCACGCTCGGATTCTCTTGCATCCATAGATTTTCCAGTGCGTTGATTCTCTTCTTCTCAGCCCGATACCGATCACTTTCTCCTTCTCTTGTCTAAAGTAGCACAAATGCAAGTCGAAAACCTAAAGAGGAGTGCTGGCCGCGGCATTGTGTCCCCTACATCCCAATGTTCTGCTTCAATTAGGCCTGAATGGATGAAGACAATGGAAGGGGGGCAGTGGAAACAACAGTCAGCATGGCGGTACATGGACCATTGTGGTGGTAAGCCGGGGCTGTAATCTGGGCAGCAGCAGGAGGGACCATTGTCTGGGATAAAGCCTTACAAGGCCACTAATTAAAGCCAGCCCTCCGCGCCCCGCCGCCGGCTAATGAGGCTCGGGGGTTAATGAAATTGTTGCTCTTGAGTTGATCCTTTTATGTTCTCTCCACTTGTCCTTTTTAAATGTTCTCTTTTCATCCCCCCCTCAGTTATTGCACAGGGAGTACCAGGGGCTCTTAAAGGGATCTCCTCTTTATCGTCCTGATGTGGCGTTAGAGTACGCAGCGACAGAAACGTATCCCAAAAATCTATCAAATCTAAGCGCGGTAATGTCATAATTCTATGGCACCGGACGTTGTATAAATTATCGGCAACAAACCCAGAATCCAATTGATAGTCATTAAAATGTGTTTGGTTCAGTCTGTCTCTTGACAATCCATTTTGTACCATCTTTCTACAGTTGTAAGAAAAAGTAAGTGAACCCTTGGATCATCCTGTACACCTCCCTTTAGCAGCAGCCGCCTCCACCTAGTGTTTCTTGAAGATGCAGATAGGATTTGTACGACAGTTGGGGTGAGGTTTCGGTGTCGGGGTGCAGCTTTCTTTCTGTTTACGTTTCTGGTATAAAGTTCTGCTTTTGCCCCATTTACCCTTAGAAGACAATCCCCGAAGCCTTGAGGAACATCCCAGTGACCCGGGGTAGAGTTGAGCTGGCCTGCCATGTATTTTGCAGCGTTTCCCCTTGTGTTGTTCTTCGATGTCCACCGGCCTTGTTCAGTGTTTTTTCCTATTAGAGTTTTGCACTTTCTCTTTGGGTTCCTTCTCCCCATACTCTTGGAGGGATCTTTATAGGACGTCCCCTCCTAAGGAGAGCAGCCGCTCACTCCCGAATACTCTCCATTTGTGTAGCCGAAGATTGTCTGGCACTCCGGTCTCCATCAGGGCTCAGTCACATGACCTTGTGCATTATCCGCGTATTGCCATGTTTCTCGCTGATTGCGACGCACAGACCTGTTATATTCTATGGCCCCACACACGACCATGTATTATCATGGGGCCATGAGCTTGGGGCAAATCTCAGACCAGGTCCTATACTTGTCAAGTAAATTGATGGGTCCGTGGAGCATGGGCAGTGCACAGTTAGTGGGCATCCTTCAACCACATACCTGGCTCATGCACACAGTCACACAGAGCTTTTTCTGAACTCTTCTGTAAGTTTCTTATATTGAGACCTGGCTCACACTGATCAGTCTTTTTTAAGAAGAACAGATTTGTCAACAACCAGGCTTGGTGTGCCTTTATTCAATGGGTATAGCCTCTGTGATCCATCCATTATTGTACACAAGTGAAGTAAAGTGGCCATCTTGGCCTCTTTGTCTTGATGCCACTGGTCAGATTCTCTGCTAATCCTATAGATTACAAGCGATACGGTTGTTTGAAGGATGTCCAGATGGGCCATGAATGCAAGTTCAGTAAAAATTCCTGGAAAGTCCACTTGGCCCATCGCTTCTCCTGCTTGGCCTTTACATTTATATATATATGGGGGGGGGGGGTCAGACTCCTGCTGAGATCCCAGGCAGGTGCTAGCAGACTGTTATGTCGATATTTACACCGCAACTTGTCACTGCCAAGTCTCAGGATGTCAGAAACGCCATAAATAAGACGTCCCGTCACCATTGCCCTGATCCAGCCGAGTCACATGGTTTAGCTTTTACTCAACAATTGATACCATTGACCCCTGGACGTGAACTGATATATTTTCCCTTTTTATCTGTCGCTCGTGATGTTTCTGCACAACAAGAAGTCTGAATTAATAGAAGAAATGTAATTAGTTTAGAGCGACTGACTGGAGACCGAAATAAACCCGAAATTAGGTCACCTGCATTAATAACTGTAATCACTGTGGACTGACCTTGTTTTTTGCTACTTATTTCCAGCACACGGAGCATCGAATCATTTCTCTTCTGTTCTGTGCTTAGTAAGAGTCTGCCCGCAACCTGTGGCACTACAACTCTCAGCATGTGCTGACATACTGTGACACTGATCTGTGCAAGACAGATTACAGGGCCAGGGAGGAATGGTTAGACCTAGCGAAAGTATTAAAATTATCAGATATATCCAGACAGATAGTCATAGTCTAGTTTAGATCTACCCATTATTCTCCATGTTAATACTACATCTATGTACAAGAATATAACTACTATAATACTGCTCCTATGTACAAGAATATAACTACTATAATACTGCTCCTATGTACAAGAATATAACTACTATAATACTGCTCCTATGTACAAGAATATAACTACTATAATACTGCCCCTATGTACAAGAATATAATTACTATAATACTACCTCCTATGTACAAGACTATAATTACTATAATACTACTCCTATGTACAAGAATATAACTACTATAATACTACTCCTATGTACAAGAATATAACTACTATAATACTTCTCCTATGTACAAGAATATAACTACTATAATACTACCTCCTATGTACAAGAATATAACTACTATAATACTGCTCCTATGTACAAGAATATAACTACTATAATACTACCTCCTATGTACAAGAATATAACTACTATAATACTGCTCATATGTACAAGAATATAACTACAATAATACTACTCCTATGTACAAGAATATAACTACTATAATACTGCTCCTATGTACAAGAATATAACTACTATAATACTACCTCCTATGTACAAGAATATAACTACTATAATACTACCTCCTATGTACAAGAATATAACTACTATAATACTACCTCTTACATACAAGAATATAACTACTATAATACTGCTCCTATGTACAAGAATATAATTACTATAATACTACTCCTATGTACAAGAATATAACTACTATAATACTGCTCCTATGTACAAGAATATAACTACTATAATACTACCTCCTATGTACAAGAATATAACTACTATAATACTACCTCCTATGTACAAGAATATAACTACTATAATACTACCTCTTACATACAAGAATATAACTACTATAATACTGCTCCTATGTACAAGAATATAATTACTATAATACTACTCCTATGTACAAGAATATAACTACTATAATACTGCTCCTATGTACAAGAATATAACTACTATAATACTGCTCCTATGTACAAGAATATAACTACTATAATACTGCTCCTATGTACAAGAATATAACTACTATAATACTACCTCTTACATACAAGAATATAACTACTATAATACTGCTCCTATGTACAAGAATATAACTACTATAATACTACCTCCTATGTACAAGAATATAACTACTATAATACTACCTCCTATGTACAAGAATATAACTACTATAATACCGCCATCTATATACAGGGCTCCATCTTGCAGTAATATCTTCTGGTGATCACTTTCTATATCTTTCCTGTTTTCTAATAATTTTCCTTCCTAGTAATTACGGATGCTTTTGCTCCCGGCTCCTTAGTTCTGGTCTCTGCTGCGGATTAGGCGGATTATTAATAACTCTGGATCAGTTTTTTATTTTTTTTTGAAGAATAATGAAATGATCGTCCTTCTAAATATCACGCCATTAATTACATGTAAATGTGATTTGTCCCTTCAGCAATTCCTTCAAATGAGTCAGACAGTAATATCCAGTGCGTGTCCAGTTACCCCAAAAATAAGTATAAGAAGCCCTGGAGGAGACGTCCTTCGAGACGTATTTCTTGGCTACATCTGTTTCTGGAAAGCTGGGTGACTGTTAGTTTGGCATTGCTGGTTTATTCTGTCCGCCTGTAGTCGGGGTGATGGCTGCCAAACTGACACCCAGAAATTGGTGCGTTATCACTGTCGTTACAGCAGGAGGCAACGCAAGGATTTATTGGTGAAATTTTGTTGTTGTGCAATTTTTTTATTTAATTTTTTTAATATGTTTTCTTAGCGGAAATATTTTTGGAGTTGTTTTTATGGTTGGAATAATTTGGGGGAATTATGGTATGAATATTTGTTTTTTGGGGGAGTTTTTTTTTAAAAAAAAAAAAATATATATATATATATATATATATATATATTGGGTACGGTATTTATTTATTTCTTCTCCTGTTTCTGGGTGCAGCCTCTTTTCCCGATTTTCGTCTGACTCCTTGTATAGGGCACCCTCTTGTTTGTGATGTGGTGTTTACGGCCATAAATCCTTATGCTAATCAGTAGGTTATTGGCCAGGACGGCCTCACCGCGCGGCGTCTCCTCTGCCGTACAGCGAGGCATATAATATAGGTGTAAGTTTATGCGAATTAAGAGGCGTCATAAATTATGGGGGATTATTCCGCAGACCAATTTAGCCGAGTGCAGCTGTTTTATGACTTTGGGTAGGAATAACCCACCATTCCGTGAAGCGAGAGGTGGGGTCTTTTCTCCCCAATTACCCAGGGGAGGGTTAGAATTTTTTCATTTTTATTTTTTTTTTCTTATCCGAGGCGATCCCGCTTGCTCAGCCTAAATGAAGGAGTCGGCCGAACAGTAACCCATGACCAGATGCAAATCACCTGGCTCCGAGGAGCTAACAATAGACTTTGCTTTATTGTTCTGGCATTTAAGAAGCGGCGAGATAACAAATGAGGCCACCTGGGGAATCGGATGTATTTCTGGAACGCTGAGTCCGGGCCCTTCCGAGAGGGAGAAGGAGGGGAAAAAAATTCCTGCTAACAACTCTTGACCTAAAGCATTATAAACGCCGTTAGCGGTCGCCTGTAAATGGACGCTTTCCACTACCTCATTGTTCATATTTTTCGCTTACGCTTTTTGTGTTTAACATCGAGTCCCTCGGAGACGAATGTCTGATGCCGCTTTCACGTCCCACCGCTCGCCTGCTGCATCACCGGTATTTTTTTCTCCCAAAAATTTTAGTGTTTATTTTGAGATCTTGGTTCTTCCCAATCGCTCCATCACGTTCCCCATCCTATGTGTGTAGGATCTCTAGTACACCAGGTTAGTGGCGCCCCCTGGGTGGATGTATACTCCTCATAGGTCCATTAGATGGTCAGCTTCATTGCTGCAGGGTGTTGTGGACTATCGCACCGATCCTAATTTGGGGTTGAGATCCGTAAAGTTTCATTCCTAGCCACCCCCTTTAAATTGACTTGTTCATGGGCCGGGTCTGGCACTGCAGCTTCCTAACAAGTTGGTTATATTTTTGCAAGGGTAGTCCCTTTAAGTAGTCAAGAGGGTAGAGGAGCAGAGACAGGTTTACTCCAAGTATAAGCATGCCAATAAAGGGATAAGCCATAGGCGGTGGCCATGTTGTAGCCTCCATGTTATGGCCACAAGACTAGGACCTCCCATAGCTCAAGTAAGTCAAACTAACAGCTCATAGAACACAATGGCGGTCTCGGCTCTGAGCACCACTGGAGGTCCAGGCCTCAAACCTAAAATCCACAACCTGAGACTGGGCCTGATACAACTGTATGGATGAGTCCTAAGACGTAAAGTGGCCAAAAATCTTAATGTGAGCCAAACCCAACACTTGTGGGAGGATGGACTGAAAATCTAATGTGTATGAGACCAGGGGAGACTGGACGTCAATAGGCCTGATCCTTGTGATCCCAACAGGCAATGACCTGCCACCTGGGGTAATGGAGGGACAGGGGGCTCAGGAGGCGGATTACTGTAACCATTGTGAATACACATGCATACATGGCCGAGCCAGGGATACAAGTGTATACAGGGGTCAGGAGGAATTGTACTCTGACCATTGTGAATACACATGCATACATGGCCGAGCCAGGGATACAAGTGTATACAGGGGTCAGGAGGAATTGTACTCTGACCATTGTGAATACACATGCATACATGGCCGAGCCAGGGATACAAGTGTATACAGGGGTCAGGAGGAATTGTACTCTGACCATTGTGTATACACATGCATACACGGCCGAGCCAGGGATACAAGTCTATAGAGGGGTCAGGAGGAATAGATGTAGGCCAAGTATAGCTATGGCTGTCTTGGATACTTAGGTCATTACTTACAGTACTTTACATTCACCCGTTATGTGTATTTTATCCCTCCAGATATATAACCAAACCTCTATATATTAAATATAAGGCTTATAATAGAAAAATAATAAGAAAAAAATAGTCTATTGGTAATAAATACAACATAGATACAATATAATATAGGATCAATTAGGTAACACAATAAAGTAATGCAATAAAAAATATATAAAAATATTAAATACTAAAATTATTTTTTTAAAAAATAGTCTAAATAAAATTCCATCCAAACCCAGAATAATAATCTGAAAGGTTAAATGTAAACGGCAAATGTGACAGAATAAATAATCTAATGTAGGACTATCATAATATTACCGTAATATCGGGATAAAATAGTGCTAAAAATCTAAATAAAATATAATAGAAGGAATAATCGATAACACATTTATTTGTAGATTTTATTTAGCTTCTCTCCCCCCCCCCCAATATGGCGGTATTTCTGAATTCTTTGGGGTTGCTATGACGCTCTTGCAAAATTAATTTTGTGTTTTTTGTTTTTTTTTCTTCTTCTTCGTATAAAGGGGACGAAGCTCGAAATAAAACCTCGATTTTTCATCGCCTAGTTACGGGCGCGGAGGCAGCGGCGGCCTGTCAGCGACTAGTTTATCATGTGAGGTTTGTGCCGCGGCCTCGGCTATATTGCTGCAGCTGCTTCTCCCTCTGCATTGATGTATGAGATTCTCAGCAGAAATGGGCTTTATAAATCATGATAATGCCGGGCCTGGATCCGCGGTGCTTAGAGCCGGGAGGAATCTATTGTAAGTAACAGTCCCAGCAGAGAGGAGAACTCCGGGCTCATGGCGGCTGCTGCGGCGACAGGTTACGGATAATGTTGTTGGGTTTTTTTTATGTCTCCGCGCACGTGCCACCAAGAGCAGGGCCCCGGAGACTACTTCATAGCCCTTCTCTGTAATATTTCATCACTTCCCCTCTACAAGGCCAAGGCAACGAGAGCGCCTGCCAGGAGGAGAATGCGGCAGGACTACAGATTGTCAGCCATTCTGTGTTATATGGCGCACCTAAATCCGGACAATACCTCGTATTTTATTACAAGCGCTGTAGACGTGATGAATGTCTGCGCCGCCGACCCTCGCCGCTTTTACGGATTAGAAAAAACATGGCTGCTTACTTCCAGAAAGTAACGCCACGCCCGTCTGCTGGTGGGGTGCGGGACTGCAGATTGGTGACTGGAATTAAAGGGACTGTTTAGGATTAGGAAATATTGGCTGTTATCGTAAAAAGAAATAACAGCGCCATCTCTGTCCACTGGTAGTGTGTGGTATTGCAGCTCAGTCCCATTCTCAAGGTACAACCTATGGAGAGGTACGGTGGTATATTTGGAAGGCAGCCATGTTTTCTTCTCCTTTATGATCCCTTTAAGGATAAATGGCTACTAATGATGTCATCGTTTCTACAACAACTATTGATACAAAGTTTGTAACTGGAAGCCATATTAAAAGAAGTCATCCCGTATGTAAACTCTCACTTTTGGTTTCCTTAACTATCAGATACTTTGGTTGTTTGGGGGGGGGGGGGGGAGAGTGTCCTTTTTACCATAGCCCCTCCCCTTATTGGGGGCAGTCACACCCATTTTGTGATCTGGACAGAAACGTTTTCAAGACCTGACCCAATACTCGTCATGTATAATATATATATGTAGGTAGGAGTGTTCGCCAGACCAGGTATGTTCTCCCTCTTCCGGGACCCCCAGAGGTTACCCCTTTTTGGTAGGATCCCCAGATGTCTTAGAAGAGTTGATAAGTTTGAGTTTCCATCCTGTGACCCCTCCGGGCCTGCCCAGCTTATGGCAGAATTCACATAGACCTTACTGTTTTGGTGTAGGGGTCTTCTGTGCTGTGACATTTGGGGCAGTGGGTTTGGCCAGGTTAGTGGGGGCAGGGGCCCATTTTCACCCAGACATTGGAGCTGGGTTGTCAGACTTTTGCTCCGCCTTCTGTCAGTCTCCGGCCGCCCCTGCTTGTCGTGTATGTGGCAGCGTCCTGGACCCGGTCAGGAAACGCCACGTTCTTCTTTAATCCATCCTGTGTCCTGGTCTTTATGGCTTCTGATAGAATCGGGAGGTCCGGGCCCCAATTCCTTTCCACCATATTGATTGGCGTGATGTATGATTAGATTGTCAGCTCTTGTAGCCGTACGCTACTTCTCACTGACCACGTCTTCCCTCCACAATAATCTATTAAGCCTTACGCGCGTGTTTGGGTAGCCGGGGCAGGCGCCATGACAGCTGGCCCACATTAATTCTCATGTACTCTGCACCTTCCCTCCAGTTTTGCCTGCGCGGCCCTGACTTAGTCTGCACAAGCTCTTGAACCGCATTGACCCGCAGACTCCTCTGGAGATTACTCATTGTAGATCTTACACGTCAGCGGCTCGGGGAATCGCACCTAAGGTAAAATGCTGCAGACTTACACCTGCACCTGCAGCAACCGCTCTCATGGAGAAGATGGCGGAGGGCGAGGGGCCTGGCCGGGCGCAGTGCACAAGGGATGCAAAGGGTAGGCCCCAGTGCTACATGCATAGACACCGTATAAATGGCTCATGGGGTGGGGGGCTAGGAAAGATCAGGCCTGCAAAGGCCTCATAGCAGCTCAGTAAATGGAGATCCCTCCTCAGTTACCACTGTAACAAACCCTCAGCTGTGCATAGTATTGCCACCTCTAGATATAAACCAGAATGTTCCCAAGTCCCCCTCGGCCCTATAGGAATCGTCGCCTGTTACAGGACCTGGCGGTGAGCAGTCTGCGCGTGAAAGGATCAGAGCCGAGCGGAGACGACGGAACAAAGGAAATGATAGAGAATATTTATGGGCGTTTATCCGCTGACACGAAGAGACGCAACGACTGAAATTAAACGAGAAATGCAATTACACAGCGAAGTATCAAAGACTAATACGGGGAAGGTCTGCGCCGCGTACTGGGTACACATGTAACCGAAATCTCATTATGTACTGCTTAAAGGGAAACTGTCAGCAGGAAGGGCTCCTGAGAGATGACAGATTCACCCCTCCCACCTGGCGACATAGAAGCGGGATCCTTGTCCAGTTTAGGAGGCAGAACGATGTGACCCCCCCTTGTTGCTATGCTAATAGACTTGTAGAGGCGGGGCTTAAACGGATGGGGGTTTCTGATTCCAACTCTGGGCCTTTATTATGGACATTCCCTCGAATTCCTGCTCAGTCAGCGTATGCATAGGGGCGTATGCAGGGAGGGGGCATATAGTAGGGAGGGGGCATATAGCGTGGTGACCCTACCCCCTCCTCACCCACACTATATGTACTGCAACCCTGCATGTCCCACACACTATAGCGGTAAGATTCTCTGATTTGAGGTGCGGTGTGATGGATTCCTCAGTGCACTGTTCCAAATGTAAGGCCACCCAGCTTTCCTAGGCCCCTGACCTCCCATAGCACCATGAACAATTGCCGCTCAGGAGCCTTGGAAAGCTAGGTGACCCCAAATCTCTCCTCCTCTGTCCCATCTCCAGCCAGCGCGACGTCTGCGTTTCTGTCAGTCGGCAGGGCTACATGCGCTCTTTCCCTGCAGGGGCCACTGGAGACCGGAGCGTCTTAGAATCACAATTTCGAACCCAGTAAAGTTTACAGCTGGAAAAACGGCGCTTGGTAATGTGCGCGGCTCATGGCGGCATCAAAGAGGCCTCCGCTGTCATCGGGATTCATAAACCGTCCTTGTGTGTCACATCATTTTATAAGCACCACGCCGTCGCGATCCGCCTCGTCACTTATTTCTCCAAAATTTTAACATTTTTGTAAATTTCTTCTTCTACTGGAGGATAAACACAAAGCGTGGCTGTGCCCCCCCTGCTGTGGCGTCGGCGGTGGCGCGGCCCCTCATTTGCAGTAGTGTAGCGTCTGCGGGACTTACCCAGACACCGGCACACATGCTCCCAATTAGCTGCGACTCTTAATTTAAATGCCTCATAAATTATCTCCTGTGCACGAGGATTATCGCCTCATAATGCCGCATAGCATCCAATAAATAGCGCCGCACCGGCGGGGGCCGCCGCCACTCACATCGCCATCACACCCCCAAACATCGATCATTTTCAGAAATTTCAAGAACTTTTTTTTCATAAAAGCAAAATTTTTAATTTTTTAAAATTATTTTTGCCACAGCTTCAGGGAAAGCTGGGTGACTGTATTCGGTTCTTTCTTGCCTAAGGTTTTAATGTTACGTTGAAACATGGCGAATTTGTCCTTTTGGGTCACCGTCATGGTGGGCGTTTAATGGCGGCCATATTTGTTGTCACCCAGCTTTCCAAGAGACGATTATGATACTGTAATGGTCCAGGCTGGCCAAAGGGGAAGAAATCCAATAGTGGCCCCTGAGTAAGTGATAGGGGGCCTGTCAGAAAGCTGGCGGGGGCAAACATTGTGACTTCTTTACATAATTAGGAATGGTTGCTCTTCGGTGTCTGGAAAAGCTGGGTCCCATGTGGCCATATTGGTGCTCACCCTGCTTTCCCAGAATTGGATACATTACGCCTTCTACTAGTTATAGCGGTGTATTGGAAAGGGTTAATTTTGCTCCCCTTCACTTCTCGCTTTGTTAGCCGCCGGTGCAGGAGATGCAATATCGACTATATCAGTTGTCACCCAGCTTTCCCAGGAACAGATTTTTTTTCCCCCTTGTTTTTATATTTGAGGATTTTTTTTGTCTTCCATCCGTTCTCAGCGGGTCGTCCATCCCAGGATTCGCCATTACCGTCCCCTGCACTGAGCTAATGATGGCGTCAGATGTCGGTGGGCTCTCCGGGGACGGCGGCGGCGCAGATGTGACAACGTGTAAGTGGCCTAAACATTATGAATTGTTTCCAAACTGCAGGCCCAGCCCAGATAATGTCACCCCTGCCTAGACGTGTCAAAGGGCAGGACCGAACAAGCTTGTAAAACCGCAGGACCCGCCCCGGCAACTGACAGTGACAGAACGGCGGCGGCTGCGCTCGCTCATTAGGAGGCTGAATGGGGGGTGGGCGGAGACGGGGACATAAGGTTAATGACGTGCACGTTATTGTCACCGCTCAGGGCTTATCCTTCTAATACAATTATCCATTGGCAGCCATGATGGCGGACCATCAGATTGACGACCGTCCATGTCCGTAACCCGTGACCAACATGGAAATGAAAATCGCCAAATAGTCGTCGGGATGTAACGTACACACGGTATATAGCAAAGGCAATCCTTCACAAGTTAGTAACCAATATGGCCACCACTTCAGCTTTCCCAAGCTCCTGAAAAGCAAATGTACATGTCTGCAATAGTTGGGCGGTCGCCGCGATGTCAGCCAAGACGTAACTGCTGTATGTGGTATGTGCCGTTTTGTCTTGGCGCCATCTTTCAGCTGACCGCAGTGTGGTACTATAGGGGTCCTGTTGAGAGCGGTATTGTTTGTCGTCTGTTACCTTTTTGGTTGGCGACCTCTCCGGCGCCACGTTATCCGCGCTTGCGTAGTTTTGATACTTTGCAGGCGTCTTCCTTGTAGGGGATCGCTCAGGAGTTCGTCTTAAGCCGCGTTTTAATAAGACAATATGGCAGCTCCAAATTATTTAAAGCTTCTTAGTAAAGGATTAGAGTTGATTTCTTTGGGGACCGGCAGAGGTGCGGCGGCGCTCCCCAGAGCTTCGCGTTTTATCGAATCTGCATCCGTCTCAGTGCAAAGGCAAAACTATAATTGAGAGCAGATTACGAGGATGTGCCGGGCTGGGGATGCGGTTTAGGGCGGCCCGGACAGGTGTCCTACAAAGGACAACAAATGGCACGGATTAATTGTCACCTGTGTGGGCCGGGAGGGGGAGGGGCTGAGCACATTGTACTCTGACAGGGGGCTTCATAGGGAAAGCGTGTGTGATAGGGATCAAGAAATCCCATTATACATCCTAGGAAAGCTGGGTGGCAGCCATGACTTATCCAGTGGGTATATGTGGGTGTCATGGCCTGGCAAGTCGGATATGTAATTAGACTGTAGCAGGGATGTAAGACTAGGACATCTTGCCTTTCCGGGGTCTGGGAAAGCTGGATGACAACCTAGGCTCCACCATAAACTCAGGTCCTTGAGTCATTCTCTTAGAGGGAAAACAATTTGCCTTGTCTTCTGCTGGGTGAAGCACTGAGATGTATAATGGAGCAGAGTTGTCATTCAGGAATCTAGGAAAGCTGGGTGAAGGTATGAATGGTGGTGATATGATGTCGCTGACAACTGTGACCAAAGTTTTAACGGTCACCCAGCTTTCCAAGTTCCTGAATGGCAAAGCTACCTATAGCAATATATTCTCTAGAAGCCTGACTGCTAAGCTGGGAAAGCTGGGTGGTAAGTCCTGTGCCGTCTTATTGCTTCCTGTCCATCCTTCCCTGGAAAGAGAGCAATTCTGTTACTGTGTTTTTGTAAGTAAAGTTAATTGAAGAAGACTCCACCCCTGCTTGCTATTCACAATTCTTATTGGTCCTAATATATAACATTAGTGCAGGAAGAGGCGGGGCATGTAACAATAACCAATCAGAATCCAGCTTCTTGTTTGCAATGTGCAAAAAAAAATGTAAGGCCTCAAAATGAGACTTAAAGGGGAACTCCATCGTTGGATGCCATGGTGTGTGATGGGGAGATAATCGTGTCGGCCTGCTAATTGCCAAAATTAAAATGACCGCGTGACCCCCCTAATGGGCAAGGTAAAGGTGTTACTGGGTGTGGCCACATGGTCCTTTTCAGCCAATCAGAGCCCGGAGTTTGGGGTGATCTATTCAGAGGGTCAGTAGCCCCCACAGTTGATGATTCTGTATACTACGTGTCCCCCCGCCCACCTGTCAGCGCCCTGTGAGTTACGGCCCCTCCTGCGCCTTCCTTGTCGGCTCCTCATTGTTTTCTTGGAGTCATCAAACTTCAGGCTAAGTGGGAAATAAATCTCCTCGTCTCGTACGCCGCAGTCACATCATGTAAATGCAAATGAATTCCAGCTGCTGGGGAGAGGGGGCGCCAAGGAGGCTCAGACCTGCACCTCTCTATGGAAACTGCAGCACCAAACACGGGGGCCATATTGGTCCCCCCAAAAAATTTCTGTTCCCTTTAAGTAGAACCAAATAACTTGTCAACCACTTGCCATAAGAGGGCGACACAGATTCTTATATTGGTCATTTACTTCTTTCTGGAGAGAGTTGGCCCCTTTAAGAAAATTTAAAGGGCACCCCCACTTTTTCTCTTAAATTTTGGATACATTTTCAGTATTTGATATGAATGTTGCGGTTTCCATTTACGTGAGCTCTTTGGAGTCGGATACTTATAATATTTGCCCCCCCCCGCGGTGTGTTTTACAGTCGGAGGCCCCAGCGTACGGAATGAATATGGTGATGATTAAATAAAGCCGCCGTCCGTCCGTCCCAGCCCGATAATAAGAATCCTCCGCATCATTTACATAAAAATGACTCTACGCAATCTCCGCTAGATTCTCCGTCCGGGCGCCATAAACAACAAATCTAAGTAGGCCGCCATTTATTCACATAGTGGGGTCATAAAAAGGAAGGAAATAGGGCCGGGCTGGGAGAGGGAGCGGGGGGCTGCTTGTAATTAGAGCAGAGGGGCCGAGGCGCGAGGTAGGAGGCGCGGGTGACATCGTAACCAGGTTTAATGAAGCCGTAGATGGAGGGAGACAGCTGTCAGCCTGCTCTGTATTCAGGGGATTAACCGTATACCGTACAGCGTAGGGCCAGACCTGTGCGGGACAGGTTTGTTTTTGGTCATACGAGGTTTGCAAATTCTTCGTTGTTTAGTCCAACAAAATATATTATACAGCTTTGTCACTCAGGACCCCTGGAAAACTTTTTGAGAATTTGACAGACAACTCCAGAAATTTTTTTTAATATTTAATTTTTGGCCCTCAGCCCCACTATGAATCTGTATGGGCCACCCTTGGGAGGAAGCCCTCCATATACACCATGTACTGATCTATGGCCGTGGCATCTTCAGATCTGTATTATACAGACTTGGCACATTCTCATTTTTAAGTGGTTTTTGAATTTTTTTTTATTTTTTTTTTTAAATATTTTGTACAATTTTTTATTTTTCCCCCACCAATATCACAGTGACTTGTGCGTCTCCTCTTCTATGGTGTCCGAGGTGGAATTTTGAGGAAAATCTCAATACCCAATATGAATTATAAATGGGGCCAATCCTCAGACCATGAATGGGCCGGAGTCGAGGGACCGCAGGCTGCAGGTTTGTGAAGTCGCACTCGGTGATCAGCCGCCTCCCTCGATGGTGGAGAACATCAAAGGTTGACATGGAAGTCTTCGGAGGTTCGCTCATTAAACTTCCCCAATCCATTATTAATTCCTCCTCGGATCCGCAGCCCCACAAATCTCCAGCAATTTGGCCACTGAACCATCAACATGAAAGAGCGGTGACGTAGACGAGGGGCGCGACTCCATCCATCCCGTATGGTGGGGGGGACAATGCCAATCCCCTGAAGACCTCACCGAGGAGATGATCGGCAAACACAACAACCAACTGATCTGCTGCTAATCCTGCCCAAATCTCCTCCTCACACAAAGACACTTCATCAGGACTAGATAAAGAGCTGAGCCCCATCACTCTCACCCCCCCCCCCTCCCCTCACCCCCTCCACCCCCCAAACCCTCTGCCTTTGTTTAGAGACTTACAAACACCATTTTTTTTTCTCTAAAATTTAGGGTGGTAAATACCGGGACAGGGAACGTTCTCCTTTCCATTACATTGATCAGGGATTCCAAGAGTGTTTTCTGCCCCCCCTCCCCAGATGTGAAGAACACGGCCTAAATCTGCAGGGCCATTGTCCTCATCCTTTCATCTCATTGTGCGGGGTCTTCACAAAAGTCAGCGAGACAGTCAGCGAAATCCAAAAACTGTGAGAACCCCTCACACCCCTGTACCCAGCGCCCGCTCGTCTCCCCTTCTTCTAGTCTTTATATCTGACTTTATTTTTTATTTTGTTTTCAACTTTTTTTATTTATTTTTAAACTTTTGAACAAATTTTTTTTTCACCATTTTCTGGCCTAAGATGAGATTCATTTCCTTTTTTGGGTCACGAGATATTTTTGATTTCATATATTTTGTATTTTTGTCACCAATGTTTCTTTATTACAATATTTGTGGGTCATGTGTCCCCAAATATGGGTGGGGCTCATTCTCACCAATGATAGGGGTTGCAGTATCCCACAGGTGTAGTGTATACAGTATATCACATGGGGGGACACAGATTATCCTGTAACAGATGAAGCCGCCTTATAATATATCCATATAATATGGGAGAGGAAACGTCATCGGAGCCCGCGGGAAATCTATCAGCAAAGGCAAATTTAATTACCGGAATCTCTGAGGAGTCTGGAAAATATCCATTACTGAGCGAAACCTGCGAAACAAACCGCACAGCAAGGAAGACCTGAAGATAAGCCGTATCCACCGGCAACTTATCACCAGAAACAGCGCCGTATAGCACCCCCCGGAGGAACACTAATGCCTAACAAAAATACTTACCACTCATAACTACACTACCCAGAGACAACTACAGGGGGCGCTATTATAGTAGTTATATTCTTGTACATAGGAGGTAGTATTATAGTAGTTATATTCTTGTACATAGGAGCAGTATTATAGTAGTTATATTCTTGTACATAGGACGTAGTATTATAGTAGTTATATTCTTGTACATAGGAGTAGTATTATAGTAGTTATATTCTTGTACATAGGAGTAGTATTATAGTAGTTATATTCTTGTACATAGGAGTAGTATTATAGTAGTTATATTCTTGTACATAGGAGGTAGTATTATAGTAGTTATATTCTTGTACATAGGAGTAGTATTATAGTAGTTATATTCTTGTACATAGGAGTAGTATTATAGTAGTTATATTCGTGTACATAGGAGTAGTATTATAGTAGTTTTATTCTTGTACATGGGGGCAGTATTACTGGATCTTTGATTTGCTCTAGTTTTTCACTTTCCTATTTCTCTCCTTCATTGTTTGTCAGCCAGTAATGGTGTCCTTGTAGTTGTCATTTCCCTTCCCCCGCTCCTCATATATCTGGCTCCATAGATGTGTTTGCGCATTACTATAGCATGGATGTTTTTTTGTTATTTTAATCATTTTTGCTTTCTGTGACATTTCCTGTGATATTTTTTCTCAGTGTGATGTGACTTATAATTTGTATTCTGATTTTCTTTCTTTTAGGCAGAACTTGGACAGACCAGACGTCGGTGTTACTCTCTCCCGGGTCCAGACTTCACATATGGTCAGAGCAGTTTCCTGCGAGAGGGCGGCGTGGCAGAAGGTGAGCGGGCACTGCGGTGATGAGGAGGGTGTCGGTGATCTCAAGGCTTCGCCTTTCTGCAACTTTTACCTAAATAATAATGCAGAACATTGACAGTACGGTGTAACAGTCTGTGATAGTCGGGGAGAAGTGTACAGAGCGATTATCCTGGGTGTCATGGCCAACTATCTCAGTAAGGAGGCCAAAACTGACCCTGATGTTACACATGGATGGATGGATAGATAGACAGACAGATAGACAGATAGACAGACACACACTGCTCTGCTGAGACAAAGCTATAAGGTCTATAGAGGTAGTAGCACCACTCAGCCCTGGCGTCTCAGGGATACAACAGGTTCCCCTTATATAACTCAGCAGTGCTATATATGGTACAGGGTGGGACTGTTCTATAAGCTAGTGCACTATCATGGTGGTAGTGTGGCTGTATATGGCGGTGTGCTACAGTACATCATTTATAACGTGCGCCCCTTATCCTCTCCTCTATGAGCAGCCATCGGTCACTGGCAGTCGGTGGAGGCGCGGGCTCATCAGAGGAAGCTGGAGAGTAATTTTGTAGCCTTAAACCGGGAAGCGGTGAAATCCGGACTGGTCACGGCGGCCGAACATCAAGCCTTCCGCAACACCCACAAGATCTGGCGCCCCGTTAATGAAGGACGGCTCAAACCGCGCAGTCTGCGGCTGCCACAGGACATGACTTACGGTATCAGCACCAGGTGAGAGTAAGAATTTGTGACGTTACATACCGCCATATTGTATCACATCATAGTGCTTATGTCATATTATATAGGGAGTCTTCTTTCTTCTCCCATAGTCCCCTGCAGCACCCTATACGATGGGGGGATATATCGCTCTGTTCATCCAGTTCTCCTGTTTCAGGTTGTGCAGACAGGATGGAAGGAGAGATTTTATGCATCAGATAGACAGACCATTCAGGGTTTATGGAAAGCTGGGTGATAACTCTGGTACTGGCTGCCATTAGTTTTCTGTATAGAAGACATTGCACAGAAGTGACAGACACAAATGTTCAGTGATGGATTTTTGTAATCTTAAAGGGGAAGTTTGTAGAGGCGGCACAAACTGTACAATGAGATTGTGTTTCTTTAAGTGAAAGTTTTATGAAGTTGTTTGTATGAGAGTTTCTGAGTCTGCCGCTCTCGGCAGGGCATCGTGTTCACACTGTCCTTAGTACGCCATTAGGGATAGTAAACGTGCGCCTCTTTATCCCCTGCCGATCCTATCGCGTCTCGTGGGTAGGAGGCCTTTTAAAAGCTTCAGAGCGAAACGGCGGCCCCAGGATCCAACCCAGCAAAGTGCCTCACTCCTGCCGATCCCTGAATCGTCTCCTCACCCCCATAGATACATCTGTAGGATCCGTGGGGTCGCTGCCCCCCGAGCACCTGGCATTAAGACCATTTTGTCTGCACTTTAGATAAGAGCCCATGAAGGTGGCCTGTGATTCCCGTGGGGCGGGGGGGCTGAAGACGTCGCCGAGAATCCTAAGTTCTATTTGTTAACAGTTTATCAGAGTTGGAACAACATTGTGTCCAGGTGTGAGCGGCGAGAGGTCAGGACGGGGCGTCTGCAGGGAAAACCTCAGCAAAGTGCGAGTATAGAGACGGCCAGGCTGCGCCATATATCACCGATAACCTGCCAGATATTTGGGGGGATAACTAGACATATAGGGAAATGTTAGGTAATGGGAAATCCTATTTGGCCCTGTTCATAATAGGGCCGTAACACCTGAACATCCTCCCCGCAGTTCTAATGGTCTGGACCACAACTACTATGTAAGCTTATGGTGATCTGGTTGGGGCCTTATAACTGTATGGTAGGGATGGGGTCTTCATATAGGGTCTATTCACCTTAGTCATATCTGTCAATTTCAGACCAAGCCGTAAACACGTGTTATATGGCCGCGTCTTCAGCCGAAAGAGCTGACTGTGCATGTCCGTCGGCCATTTTCCTGTGGCCGAACGGACGCTTGTGTAAGATGCCGCAGGAATCTGGCCGACAAACATGCGCAGTTGGCTCTTTCAGCTGAAGACATGGCCGATAACAAGGCGAAAAAGCAGTCGGGAGAATATGGAGGCATCACTGGAAAGTCTTTGGACAGCACCGGGGATGACCCCTGAACTTTCTGAAGACTCCTTTGCATACAGCAGACATAATAACACCAGAATGGCGGAATAGCCTTTTAGGATATTCTGACATGGTCTTAATTCGATAAGGGTTTCTAATGATAGAATCCCTTTAAGTCATCACTTTTTAAGCCTGGAAAACCCCTTTAACAACGGGCTTTTCTATGATTAGAAAAACATGGCTTCTTCCTTATAAAACCAGCGCCACACCTCTCCACAGGTTGTACCTGGTATCACAGCTCAGTCCCGTTCAGTTAAGAGAGCTCAGCTGCAATACCAGACTCTACCTGCGGACAGGGGTGGCGCTGTTTCTGGAAGAAGGCTGCCAGTTTTTTCTATAATCTTGTATCTCTAGACTTTTTGTGGCTCTCCAGGTAAGTAGAGGGTTAAGACGCCGGAGGCATCTTGACAAGGGCCGGGCTGTAAGATGAGGAGTGAGGAGGCGGCGGCCACTAAATGGGGCTCTGCACATGCAAATTGAATGGATTTTAAAATGGTATTTAATGACAATTTTCATCGCCGACATTAACATTAATTGCAGCCAAATGAATCTGTTCCATTACTCCGCGGTTAGATGCAAACAGCCCGGCCATAAAGCTTCATCATGATCAGCCCCGAGCCGCTGCCATGTGACAGCACCGCGCCGCAAAGTGCCGGCAAAGAGGCCTTTTATGGATCCAAAGTATCCCCTGAGCCGACCCAAATCAGCATCAATTCTGCTTTATTCCCCCATAAATGGAGGTTAAATCGCTGTAAGAGATGACGGCACGGCCTGGATGAACGGCGCCCAACATGGCGGTCACTCAGTCCCAGAAAAATGACCGTGTCATCCGATATAAGAAGGATGGAGGCCATAAAGGACGGGGGCCATGAAGCAAACCTGTATAAGGCCAGGGCAAAGGAGGGGAGGCCCAGGGCAGAGGGACCCGTCTGCCTCCCCAGTCCATGGAGGAATCCTGCCCAGGAAGGGTTATAAGGGGCCCCACAGCAGAGGTCAGACGGGGCCCGTTGTTCCGTCCTATCTGCACAAGCATAGGTTTCTCATTGGGTTTTCTTGTTGATTGTTGCCACCTAGTGGTAAAGATGATATGAACACCCAGAGCGGGCCCCCTCCCCTAGGACCCGAAGCAGATGGTATAATACAGCAGATATTGGGAAATGACTTTGCACCAGTAGGTGGCGCTGTCTTGCATTACTTGCTGTTCTGGTCCCGCCCATGAGGTTCTGCAGCAGCTCCGGTCTTATACAGACACCTCTGACATTTTTTGCTTCCAAAAAGGTTTTGCAAAATGTTGCTGGGGAGCGGCCATGTTTGTAGAGGCGCAGGTAGGTCACCGGTAGATTGAGTTTCTCTAATGGGATAGTCAGAAGCTTTCACCTGCCATAGGTTGTGAAACTACAACTCCCAGCATGCACTCTCACTCAGAAGGGAATGAAGCATGCTGGGAGTTGTAGTTTCACAACTGCTGGAGGGCCAAAGGTTACCAACCCTGATGTGTCATGTGCAGGGTTAACAGGGTACAGGATACGAAGAAATACTGTTGTGGAGCCCATAGGCCAAACTCCGGGGGACGCACAGTGTGGGGTCCTTCATGAGCATCTAAGGGTCACCCGGTAGTTAACCCTTCATGTACAGCCTGGGTTTTCTTTTAGGTCCATTTCATAAATTACAGATAGGAAGGACACCATTTCTGCAGCCACCACTAGGGGGAGCTCAGTGCGCTCAGACATTAGTGGGGCAGTGTAAATCGGTCTGCAGTGAGCTCCCCCTAGTGGTGGCTGCAGGGAGACCGACATAAGAGAGGCCGCTGATGTATGTAAGATGTGTCGCAGGGGCCCCCCCTTATTGGGACTTGCTGGTGTAACATGTGGCTCTGGGCGCTGTTATGGGGCCCCCGCCTACCTGTACCAATACCACTCCACCTGTGCTAGTCACTGACTGGCTGCATACAGGGCAGGTCTGCTGGGATTTGTAGTTCCTCAGCTGCGTTACCTGCGTGTTACATTCTTGTTAATCTGCTGTCGGTGCGGCGGTAAGCGTTAATGATGTGGCGGCAGCGCGGCTGTCACTCAGGATCCGGCGTCCTCACATGTCACTGATATCTGAAGCTGTCAGTCCCATCCTGTAGACACGACGGGAAAAAGCACAATCCTGAGTGACAGATTTATCCCAGACATTCGGGAGTCTAATCTGCTGCTTCCTGCGCAGCGGGTGACGTCACTGAGGGTACGATCACCCCCATCATCACATTAGCAGTGCGGTATGATAAATGTACCCCATCAATGAGTGTGTCCCCCAATCTGTGTGTACTGACCCTTATATCATAGTCAGGGGTCAGCATGGACACTGTGACCAGTCAGTGACTACCCCATATACACAAGCTGTGCTGTCCTGTGTGTACTGACCCTTATAGCATAGTCCGCAGTTTTTCAGCAGTTTGCTTTACAGCAGCTCTTGTGTAGGACCGGACCGGTCAGGCCAGCCTTCTTCCACATACATCAGTGATCCCTGGCCGCCTGTGGCCACTACCTATGGAGAACCCCCCCATGTGACCGGCTCTGTGATATCGATGCTCTGACCCGGTTGTCACCATCACACTTTGGCACTTGTCACGGTTGTCAGTTCCCGCCACTTGGCCATATATGACATCAGCGTGATGTGCAGACTGCTCTCCTGCTGCCTGTTATATCCCACCTCTGAGAGGCGCCATTGTCACCTGAACATCCATAGCACTGATTTGTCAGTGGTTTTAATGTTCTGGCTGGTCAGTGTGCACACTTACCTGACCGGTAGGTCCGCGGCTCACTGACCATCCTAGGCCATGGAGTAATCTCAGACTATCAGGATTTCTGGACCACCAGCCTTGGGTTGTACCTTTACGATATGAACGGCTAGGCCTCAGCACAGGAGGGGTTAACCCCGGCAGGTTGCTCTAACCTCCTTTTCTCCCGTTGTTCTCCTCCTCCTTCTCCTGCTCAGGACGTCTTGGCTGCGTCTTCCAGGCCGCTTTGTTGTACAGTCATAAAAAGGCCATTTTTCATGTGCGGCGCCCCCTCCCCGCTCCTCTCCATCAGACATAGATTTATTCTCTCCCTGATGCCTGTGGCATCCACAACTGGGGAGGGGTCATGGGAGACGCTGATGGGACAATAATGGATACGTTGCAGGGTTCCCCAGGGCTTTGTCCGGCCGGGTATCCTATCCATCAGCCAACAGAACCCATGCCAAGGTCAGCACTAACGAGGCAGTGCCAGCGTCCCCGGGGCCCCTGGGGAGCGGCCAATCAGCAGCCTGGAATTCTGTCTGTAACGTCTGAGCCGTACAAGGTCTGGCTGCGGCAGGTGGGAGGCGGCACCAGAGAAGCAGCCGCCGCCGCATTCCCTCCATGTACCTGCTAGGCCTTCACCTTGGTATGAAGCGGAGGGTTACACGTGGCGCTCACAAGGGCTGTAGCGTATTCTCCATGCTGGTGATGTCAGATTCATTGGTCACATGGTACAGCAGCAGCTCAGTCCCATTCAAGTGAAAGGGCTGAGCTCCAATGCCAAGCACAACCACTACAATATGTACGGCGCTGTGGGGTCTGCGTACACCACTATAGAGGTAAATGACTGCTATAACCACTAGGGGGAGCTCATACAGGCCTACTGTATAAAGGGAGTGGGGCACATTCATGAGGCCTCGTGTTTTCAGTGCCAGTCTGCGCATCCCCTGCACCGGCCGAGGGTGCACCATGTATAGGAGGGGGCAAATAACACAATGTGCTTAAGACCTGAAACCATATAAAGCTTCCTCAATGATACTGTGCACATTTATATGCAGTGAGCGCCCCCCAGAGGTGACAGCAGGTAACCAGAATATAACTCTATAGCAGTGCTCTCCAGTGAATAAAACCAATATGAGTCCAGTCCTCCTTGCCCAGAAGCAGCAACAATTGTGCCCCCTGTGGGAAAGACCCCGTAACATCTCTCACTAAATACTCTGCAACGTTTCACTGGCTAGGATTTAATAAACGATATCAGAGAAAGACCAGGAGGGGGCAGCACTGTGTATAATACCTGGAGCGGTGTAGAATAAGTAATGTAATGTATGTACACAGTGACTGTACCAGCAGAATAGTGAGCGCAGCTCTGGAGTATAATACAGGATAAGTAATGTAATGTATGTACACAGTGACTGTACCAGCAGAATAGTGAGCGCAGCTCTGGAGTATAATACAGGATAAGTAATGTAATGTATGTACACAGTGACTGTACCAGCAGAATAGTGAGCACAGCTCTGGAGTATAATACAGGATAAGTAATGTAATGTATGTACACAGTGACTGCACCAGCAGAATAGTGAGCACAGCTCTGGAGTATAATACAGGATAAGTAATGTAATGTATGTACACAGTGACTGCACCAGCAGAATAGTGAGCGCAGCTCTGGAGTATAATACAGGATAAGTAATGTAATGTATGTACACAGTGACTGCACCAGCAGAATAGTGAGCGCAGCTCTGGAGTATAATACAGGATATAACTCAGGAACACTAGTACTATGAATGTATATAGTGACTGTACATTGTGTGTATATACATATACACATCTCCCTATGCTGTAGGATGGTTGCTGCTGTCAGTGTTAGCTCTGGAATAACCTGTAGGGGGCACTTGTATATTTATACTTCTAATCTTCCATTACATGGCCATAGACATATAATCCGACCGTTCTTCATCCGCAGCAGCCGTATCAGGGGAACCATCTCCCCTACAGTCCTCCTATATCTATGAGCCGCGTGTCTCCAGCCCCCTCCCCTCCCTTACAGCCGCCATGTCTTGTACTTATTTGGGTAGGACACTAATTGGCGGCAGCGCGGGGGAAATTCTCGGTAAATTGCCGGTGACCTTTCCGCACAGATTTAGCATCAGAACTAAACTCGTCTTCTCCGCCGTCATTAGGCTTCTTTATGCAGGAACAATTAACACAATCCTCCTCAGAGCAGCGCTCGCCCCATGAAAGCCCAGTGGCCTCTTTACTAATTAGCCGCAGCCGCCGCCATGAATACGGATCAGCGCTCCGCTCGCTCTCCTTGGCTCAGTCTGTGTTGCAGCCGACAGATCCTCCGGCCAAGGGGGAACAATTATAGGACGGGCCGGAGCGGCCGGTATCGGGGCTGTCCTGCTATGTGGCAGTATTCCTGCGGGTATTGTGGGGGTGGGACGCTTCTGTAAGGAGACTGGTGGACACGAGGACCGCATCGGGCCACAGAGTCTCCGTCACAGTGAACTTTAAAAATCGATGGAGAAAAAAAGTCCAACTTTTTCGTCTGCTACTTCCGTTAAAGAGAACAGATGTCTGACTGACCCCGTTACAGAGTATTGGGTCTGTCAGGCTCCGTTCATGTTCACTGTTTTAGCAGTCTGTATGTCTGTTGTTCTGATCCTTCAATGGACCAGAACAATAGAAACCCCAATGGCAGTGTGACCTGAGCAAAGCCATAGATATACAATACTGTAGGTCTGTGTACAAAAGTTACCCTGTCAGTACGGACTGTATACAAGGTATGTATGAGGTACGCTGCCCCCTACTGGTCACTCAGCCGAGGCCGTATAATAGACTCCTGGCCGTTGTAGTGCACAAATTGTATATTATGTGTTATGGACAATGATGATGCTGTTGAGAAGGTCTCTAGTGGCTGCTGCTGGTACTATAGAGTCACAAAACCCCTAACTATACATATATTCTTACTTACACACTATACATTACACACCGTACATGCATATATACATAACTACACACTATACATACTTTCATACATACTTACACATTATACATATATACTTACTTACACACTATATACATACATACTTACACACTATACATACATATATACTTACACACTATACATATATACTTACATACACACTATATATACATACATACCTACACACTATACATATATATTTACATACACACTATATATACTTACATGCATACCTATATACATACACACTGTACATTCATATATACATTCATACCTACACACTATACATTCATACCTACACACTATACATACATACTTACACACCATACATGCATATATACTGTACATACTTACATACACACTATATATACATACATACTTACACACGAGTGTTTACACATGTACATATACTCTCACATTATTTGGGTGATATTATCTTCGCACTATATGGCGGTTATATGTGGTCCCTTTATGGAGAATTATATTGGGATACTGTATAGGTGGATGGAACATATTATTTGGCACACTATGGCGGTATTATGTGAGTGGAAACGACTACTACCCATTACAGTGTCAGGTCCTGGCTTGTTGCCTGTGACCTAATTCTCTGTAATCCGCCCCTGGTCAGTCGTCCTACACCTCTTACCCCCCACACAGGCCTGTACTACAGATCATACGAATCCCTGCCGTGGCCCGTCCCGTCACCCGGTATATTGAGGTGTGTGGCGGCTTTTCACAGACGGGGTTAATAAAATCTCAATAAAGAGTCATCGGAGCGGAGTATTAGGTGAGCACAGCGTTGTGTGGCCTGCGGTGTCACATGGACGACTGTAATCAGACTAGAAAGAGGACCGACAGGGAATTTGTACCAAGGAGGAAAAATCCTGACTTGGCCGCGACACGTCAAACTAGACTTTTAATTCTGTCACTTTGTAGGGTCTGGCAGGTGACCCCCTCCCCCATGTCATGAGTGTGCCGCCACCCCCTCCCCCGTATGCATATATAGATATTGTAATGTTACTTTAACAAAACAGCTGTCTGCAGCGCGGGCTTATCAAGAGCTAAATAAGGGCCGCGCCATGAGCCGAATCGCGCTGAAAAGGCCTCAGTGCTGTCATTGATTTCTTCGCAAGAAAAAAATTGCCTCTGGCTACTGAACCGAATTAGTAGTCACTGATGACCAATTATTTTTGCCCACAGTGAACGGAGAGGCATACTAAAAATCCAGTTTGTCAGACCCAAGGCTCGCTTCTCAAACAGCTTTCAAGGCGCGCGCTCTCTCTCCTCCCTCTCCAGCCTCTGATGACTCTTCGCCTCTCCGGAACTTTTTCTGTTATTTTTTTTTAATTTTTTTTTATCTGGAAGTTTTAATGAGCTGGCGGATATGATGATGACCTGCCATAAATGGCGCCCCTTCTATCCTCGGCGGAGCTTTATTTGGCAAGGAAGGCGAGCGAACACACAAATCCGAAGTGTCAGCTTTCATACAGGCGCGCGCACAACCCTCGTAAGGAAGGTGTCAGTTTAATGCTTTCTCAGATTATCATTTTCCCACTTTATGGCGGCCCCTGGTGCCTGATACCCTCCCGCGCGCTCCAGATGGATGGCGTCCGATGATTCGGATTTTATGTGTCTAGTCACGGCCTTAACCGTCTCGCTGCAGTCGGGGGAGCCGTGAGATGGCGGCTGTGCTTATTGGACCGGCAGCTGCGGGGTTAAACCTGCACAAGGACGAAGCACAAGGTCCAGGCGGCCAGTGCGGGGTGTGTGATGTGCGATACTTGGATGTGTTGTGGTCCAGGTTAGCAAATCTGGATTTTGTTCTGTATATACAAGTCATGTAAAACTGCCATCCACCACCCATGTGCCCAATTATTACCACAACACAGTGGCATAGCTATAGGGCTGCAGAGGTAGCAGTCACTACCAGGCCCTGGAGCCTGGGGGGCCCTGTCTACAATATAAGACAACACCAGTATTACCATGGTAAGTGGGGGCTTCAGGTTACTGCGCTGCCCCTTCTCCTGATCGCTGGGGGATCCAGGGCTCTGACACGGAAGTATCTAATGGCACAAGCCCTATAATATAGGCCATCCATATTGGATTGGCAGGGGTCTGTCTGCAAACTGGGTGCTGCAGTCACACGCCATAGTCTATAGGACAGAGCTGCGGGACATATAAACACCCCAAGGAACAGCTGATCTGGGGGGTCTCCGCAGTCAGACAGGGTATTAGTTAGTATAAGGTAGATGAGCCCTTTAATAGCCCTTGTATAAAGATTCAGGCTTTTACTACCCAGCCCACATACCGCCATACAGTGTTCTGTTCCGTACCCCACTATTCGCTCTTTTGTTCACCAATGCTGTGTCCCGTACCCTGCCGAGGACACCAGTGTCTAGTGAACGATTGGGATTTTCTTATCTTGTTCTTTTATTGCCAAGTATTCTGTAAAATCTCTGAGTGGACTTGACTTCTTAAACAACCAGGACCAGTGTGGGGCCCCTGTACAGAACCAGTGTGGGGCCCCTGTACAGAACCAGTGTGGGGCCCCTGTGCTGTGCAGCTTATTACAGAGCACCTCTCCCAGTTTCTTTTCTCTTTCCCCACTGATCCAAGGGGTCTCATATTTAGAGTCCTCATCTCTGGGGGGCAATGTCTCTGCCCTTCAGCCCCTACTATAGGCCGATTACATGACCATATCTGTGACCAGAAGGTGAGGGTACTGCTGTTCCAACCCATGAGAGTAGGTAGCCACCAGGGGGCGATACATGGGAGATAGCTGTTTGAGACTTGTCAAACAAGAAGGTGGTGGGCCCCTGCACCATGGCCGTCACCCTTACAGCACAGGGCCCCAGTACCATGGCCATCACCCTTACAGCACAGGGCCCCTGTACCATGGCCGTCACCCTTACAGCACAGGGCCCCAGCACCATGGCCGTCACCCTTACAGCACAGGACTCCAGTACCATGGCCGTCACCCTTACAGCATAGGGCTCCAGTACCATGGCCGTCACCCTTACAGCACAGGGCCCCAGCACCATGGCCGTCACCCTTACAGCATAGGGCTCCAGCACCATGGCCGTCACCCTTACAGCACAGGACTCCAGTACCATGGCCGTCACCCTTACAGCATAGGGCTCCAGCACCATGGCCGTCACCCTTACAGCATAGGACTCCAGTACCATGGCCGTCACCCTTACAGCACAGGACTCCAGTACCATGGCCGTCACCCTTACAGCACAGGACTCCAGTACCATGGCCGTCACCCTTACAGCACAGGACTCCAGTACCATGGCCGTCACCCTTACAGCACAGGGCCCCTGTACCATGGCCGTCACCCTTACAGCACAGGACTCCAGTACCATGGCCGTCACCCTTACAGCACAGGACTCCAGTACCATGGCCGTCACCCTTACAGCACAGGACTCCAGTACCATGGCCGTCACCCTTACAGCATAGGGCTCCAGCACCATGGCCGTCACCCTTACAGCATAGGACTCCAGTACCATGGCCGTCACCCTTACAGCACAGGACTCCAGTACCATGGCCGTCACCCTTACAGCACAGGACTCCAGTACCATGGCCGTCACCCTTACAGCACAGGACTCCAGTACCATGGCCGTCACCCTTACAGCACAGGACTCCAGTACCATGGCCGTCACCCTTACAGCACAGGACTCCAGTACCATGGCCGTCACCCTTACAGCATAGGACTCCAGTACCATGGCCGTCACCCTTACAGCACAGGACTCCAGTACCATGGCCGTCACCCTTACAGCACAGGACCTCTGTCACATGACCGTCGCCCTTACAGCACAGGGCCCCTGTACCATGGCCGTCACCCTTACAGCACAGGACTCCAGTACCATGGCCGTCACCCTTACAGCACAGGACTCCAGTACCATGGCCGTCACCCTTACAGCACAGGGCCCCTGTACCATGGCCGTCACCCTTACAGCACAGGACTCCAGTACCATGGCCGTCACCCTTACAGCACAGGACTCCAGTACCATGGCCGTCACCCTTACAGCACAGGACTCCAGTACCATGGCCGTCACCCTTACAGCACAGGACTCCAGTACCATGGCCGTCACCCTTACAGCATAGGGCTCCAGCACCATGGCCGTCACCCTTACAGCATAGGACTCCAGTACCATGGCCGTCACCCTTACAGCATAGGACTCCAGTACCATGGCCGTCACCCTTACAGCACAGGACTCCAGTACCATGGCCGTCACCCTTACAGCACAGGACCTCTGTCACATGACCGTCGCCCTTACAGCACAGGACCTCTGTCACATGACCGTCGCCCTTACAGCACAGGGCCCCTGTACCATGACCGTCACCCTTACAGCTCAGGGCAAGCTCATCATCTGCTCCATTATAAGAAGAGCAGCCAATGTAGTTAAACAAGAGCGAGCACAAAGGCGCCAGCTGATCCCGGCTGACAGGCAGCGCAGGCATCGGACATTCACTGACAGAGATGTCTCTTCTGATCTGCAGGCGGTGGGGTCTGGAGTGGCTGTAGGAGCTGGGGCCCCAGTATCGGCATCATTAGAACACACCGCTATAGATTAGCTCGTCTCTGTAGCATGCGGAGCGCAATAATTAAGTAATAACCGTCACGGCGGGGGAGATGAACACTGCTCTGCTATATCTGTGTACAGAAACCACTCCTGTGATAGACAGAACAGGACCAGAGCGATGAAAGATCAATGTGCAGAAAAATTATACGCCCTGAAGTTAGTGACTGATCTAAGAAGAGGCATCCAGTGGGGGCAACTTCACAGCGACAAGTCTCCATCTATTACACCAAAATAACACCGCACCGTAGTATAGAACCATCCGGAATAACCACAGAAACCGAAAGGGCAAGTGACGATGACACTGACCGAGCTGCCGTATGTGTATAATACAGTATACGCAGTAACTCTAAATACACCCACTTATAACAGATAGTAATAGATTGTATTCCCCTGTCCTACAGTCGGCCTCTCCTCTCCTGACATGGCTGATAACAGATAGTAATAGATTGTATTCTCCTGTCCTACAGTCAGCCTCTCCTCTCCTGACATGGCTGATAACAGATAGTAATAGATTGTATTCCCCTGTCCTACAGTCGGCCTCTCCTCTCCTGACATGGCTGATAACAGATAGTAATAGATTGTATTCCTCTGTCCTACAGTCGGCCTCTCCTCTCCTGACATGGCTGATAACAGATAGTAATAGATTGTATTCCTCTGTCCTACAGTCGGCCTCTCCTCTCCTGACATGGCTGATAACAGATAGTAATAGATTGTATTCTCCTGTCCTACAGTCAGCCTCTCCTCTCCTGACATGGCTGATAACAGATAGTAATAGATTGTATTCCCCTGTCCTACAGGCGGCCTCTCCTCTCCTGACATGGCTGATAACAGATAGTAATAGATTGTATTCCCCTGTCCTACAGTCGGCCTCTCCCCTCCTGACATGGCTGATAACAGATAGTAATAGATTAACCCTTTGTGTCCCTCAGGCCGTCCACCCCCATATACGACCTCATTGAGCACAAGTACCAGCGCCTTTGGTTGGAGCAGCAGTTTGCAGCCAGTGAGGCTCTACGTGTCATGTCTAAGGAGAAGGTAAGTGGCCGTATCTGTATCCTCACATCTTACTTCTGTGCTATGATGGTTGGTTTGAAGCTGGCGGCCTAGAGCCTGAGGCTGCACTACTGATGAGGACTTATGGTGTCTGCAGTATGTACAGCCTGCCTGGATTCAGATGTGCGTGTATATGTGGTGACTGGGACAGTAGTGCAGCCTCAGGCCCTAGGCCTGTATAGTCATACACTCACGCCTTGGCCTAGCACATAACATCCATATCCACGTTTTAATTTGCATTTAAAGGGCCATCTTTGTATTTCTTCTCCATTAAAGGGGTGGTCATATCATTGCCACACATGTTCCCTTTAAGAAATAATATCAGTAGATTACCCGGCATCAATAAGTGGCGCCCTCCAGTGCTTGGAACAAGAGTGGCATAAAGTATGTGAACCCCTGCTATCAGCTGAACATCCCCTTCACGCTCCCCTCCCCCACCGTAACCCCTATTACATAATGGCAGCATTTGGGCTATTATTGTTTTTTTAGCTAAAATGGCATAATAAGTGTTAATGGAGATTAGCGGGGGAGCGGTTAGAGGGATAAAGACGTTTTATGCCGGTCCGAGGCGTCTGGTAATATTTAAATAGCCCTTAAGAGCGGCCAATGACTGGTTTATATGGTAATGGCAGGAATAAGAGCCCCATTAATGGGGTAATAAGCGATTTCTGTGCGACTTTACGGCATCTGCATATGATGTTTTATGGTTTAAGTGCACGGAGGCGCGGCGTGTTTAATTATCAGGCGGTTTACTGCCAACATGTCAGGAGATTACTTACAGCCAGAGAGGATGGGGAGCAGCCGTAATATGACAAGTAGCTGGTAGTGTATGTAGCGGGGGGGCAGGGGGCAAATGTAGTGACCCCCCCCCCCCCTCCTGCAAGATGGAAGCAGCGAGATCGCCCGTCACTAAAGAGCTCAACTACTGACATCTCATATACCTGTATTATACTCCAGAGCTGCGCTCACTATTCTGCTGGTACAGTCACTGTGTACATACATTACATTACTTATCCTGTATTATACTCCAGAGCTGTGCTCACTATTCTGCTGGTACAGTCACTGTGTACATACATTACATTACTTATCCTGTATTATACTCCAGAGCTGTGCTCACTATTCTGTATAATACAGGATAAGTAATGTAATGTACACAGTGACTGTACCAGCAGAATAGTGAGCGCAGCTCTGGAGTATAATACAGGATAAGTAATGTAATGTATGTACACAGTGACTGTACCAGCAGAATAGTGAGCGCAGCTCTGGAGTATAATACAGGATAAGTAATGTAATGTATGTACACAGTGACTGTACCAGCAGAATAGTGAGCGCAGCTCTGGGGTATAATACAGGATAAGTAATGTAATGTATGTACACAGTGACTGTACCAGCAGAATAGTGAGCGCAGCTCTGGAGTATAATACAGGATAAGTAATGTAATGTATGTACACAGTGACTGTACCAGCAGAATAGTGAGCGCAGCTCTGGAGTATAATACAGGATAAGTAATGTAATGTATGTACACAGTGACTGTACCAGCAGAATAGTGAGCGCAGCTCTGGAGTATAATACAGGATAAGTAATGTATGTACACAGTGACTGCACCAGCGGAATAGTGAGCGCAGCTCTGGAGTATAATACAGGATAAGTAATGTAATGTACACAGTGACTGCACCAGCAGAATAGTGAGCGCAGCTCTGGAGTATAATGCAGGATAAGTAATGTAATGTATGTACACAGTGACTGTACCAGCAGAATAGTGAGCGCAGCTCTGGAGGATAATACAGGATAAGTAATGTAATGTATGTACACAGTGACTGTACCAGCAGAATAGTGAGCGCAGCTCTGGGGTATAATACAGGATAAGTAATGTAATGTATGTACACAGTGACTGTACCAGCAGAATAGTGAGTGCAGCTCTGGAGTATAATACAGGATAAGTAATGTAATGTATGTACACAGTGACTGCACCAGCAGAATAGTGAGCGCAGCTCTGGAGTATAATACAGGATATGTAATGTAATGTATGTACACAGTGACTGCACCAGCAGAATAGTGAGCGCAGCTCTGGAGTATAATACAGGATAAGTAATGTAATGTATGTACACAGTGACTGCACCTGCAGAATAGTGAGTGCAGCTCTGGAGTATAATACAGGATAAGTAATGTAATGTATGTACACAGTGACTGTACCAGCAGAATAGTGAGCGCAGCTCTGGAGTATAATACAGGATAAGTAATGTAATGTATGTACACAGTGACTGTACCAGCAGAATAGTGAGCGCAGCTCTGGAGTATAATACAGGATAAGTAATGTAATGTATGTACACAGTGACTGCACCAGCAGAATAGTGAGCGCAGCTCTGGAGTATAATACAGGATAAGTAATGTAATGTATGTACACAGTGACTGCACCTGCAGAATAGTGAGTGCAGCTCTGGAGTATAATACAGGATAAGTAATGTAATGTATGTACACAGTGACTGCACCAGCAGAATAGTGAGCGCAGCTCTGGAGTATAATACAGGATAAGTAATGTAATGTATGTACACAGTGACTGTACCAGCAGAATAGTGAGCGCAGCTCTGGAGTATAATACAGGATAAGTAATGTAATGTATGTACACAGTGACTGCACCAGCAGAATAGTGAGCGCAGCTCTGGAGTATAATACAGGATAAGTAATGTAATGTATGTACACAGTGACTGCACCAGCAGAATAGTGAGCGCAGCTCTGGAGTATAATACAGGATAAGTAATGTAATGTATGTACACAGTGACTGCACCAGCAGAATATTGAGTGCAGCTTTGGAGTATAATACAGGATAAGTAATGTAATGTATGTACACAGTACCTGTACCAGCAGAATAGTGAGCGCAGCTCTGGAGTATAATGTATGTACATAGATGGCGCCACCTACTGGTCTACTATCCTATTAATATTATAAATGTGAAAGTTTGTGAGTTTTGGATGTTTGCATGTTCGGATGTTTGTTCCTCAATCACGCAAAACCCGCTCCACCGATTTGGCTGAAATTTTCCACAAACATAGTTAATACACCGGATTGCGCAATAGGCTACTTTTCGTCACAATAGCGCACATACTTTTGTGCCAGGACCCCCACAAAACCCAAACTCACACCACCATCTCTGCAATCTCACACACTTTGGACCATAGCAAGCCACAAAATTCATATTGCCCTCTGCAGCCTCGCCCCTAACCCCACACAATCACATATACATATACTTTACCACTTTGCCCCTCACCTTAACGATACTTCAGGAGGCTCTCTTTAACGCTCCGGAGCAGCCATGTTTGCCGACCCCCACCGCTCTGACAATCCGCGACACCGCCCACCCATGTCAATACCCCTAGGCGGTCTAATAAATGCAAAAAAAAAAAGTTTAAAAAAAATATAAAAAAAAATTAAAAAGGATTAAAAATTCAGATCACCCCCCTTTCCCTAGAACACATATAAAAGTAGTTAAATACCGTGAAACACATACATGTTAGGTATCCCCGTGTCCAAAATCGCCCGCTCTACAAAGCTATACAAATATTTTTCCTGTTCGGTAAACGCCGTAGTGGGAAAAATGGTCAAAAGTGCCAAACCGCCATTTTTTTACTGTTTTGATTCTGATAAAAATTTGATTAAAAAGTGATCAAAGCAATAACATTTCCCGAAAATGGTAGAACTACAAAGTACACCTGGCCCCGCAAAAAAAGACGCCCTATACATCCCCATACATGCACATATAAAAAAGTTATGGCTGTCGGACTATGGCGACTTTTCAAAAAAAAAAATTTTTAACACAGTTTTGGATTTTTTTTAAGGGGTCAAAATGTAAATGAAACCATATAAATTTGGTATCCCCAGCATCGTAACGAAACACAGAATACAGGGGACATGTCATTTTGGTTGCACAGTGAACGCCGTAAAACCAAAGCCCGTAAGAAAATCGTAGAAATGCATTTTTTCTTCAAATCCACCCCATTCTGAATTTTTTCCCTGCTTCCCAGTACATTATATAGAATAAATAATGGTGGCATCATGAAGAAAAATTTGTCCCAGGAAAAATTAAGACCTCATATGGCTCTGGGAGCGGAGAAATAAAAAAGTCAAAGGAAGGAGGGGAGTCAAATCAATAAATGCCAACGGCGGGAAAGGGTTAACTTAAAATACTTCTGTCCCAAAGTCACTATGTAAAGTTTTTCACGACACTGTATATATAGCAGCTCAAATACAAATTAACTTCAACACAAAAGTCTCACGTATTCTCTGAATTACAGAAACAACAAGATACAAAGTTACATTTCATATCCCATACCTTATACACAGTACGAAAACCTTACCCACGCCTGTATATACCCACTGCTACAATCCCCGCAGACAAAGTCGCGGCTACCAGCTAGTATAGATATAATTTTCCTCTCTCTTGTCTTCAGATCCGGCTGCAGAAGGTTCAGGACACTCGCACCTCGGTTCTCCGCAGGTATCAGCCGCCCACAGACCCGGCTCCGCTTTGGAAGTTGCCGCGATTTGAAAAGGTTTGTGAAAATGTATAACGTTGTGACTTCCTCCAATGTTACACACAGAGATTGATATCTGCGCTGACACATTGTAACTGTAATTGCACTGAGCAGCGGTGCGGGCAGGATGGGCCTTGTAGCCTGTGGATATTACTGATATTACAGAATGTATCACAAGCGGCCCCTATAGAATTCATGTTTAGGTCCTGTCCTCCCTGCTCCGGCTTTAACCCCTTGTCTTCCCTGCTCTCTTCACTTTGCCTACGACCTCCCCAGTTGTCAGTCAGAATCGTCCTCTACCAGTGTCGGCCTGGCCGGAGCTGCCAGACATTACAAGCGGCTGCATCATCCATCCCGCCCGCTCGCCCTGCTGCTTCCATCCTGACAGCGCTGACACTGACAGCCGCTCCTGCTGCCGGAACCTTCCTCCACCTTGATCGTCTCCATTAACATATGTCAGTGATCATTTATAAGCCCCTGAGATGTCACCACTGCTGCGACTTCTGCTCCGAACACAGGCCGACAGCACCAAACAGATTGTGGGGGTGGAGGGGGGGCAGATGTCAGCACCTATACATCTATACATCACTGTGAGCGCCTCGTGTGTCTGCCAGGTGGGCATAGACGGCGGCCATGCGCTCTGCCAGAGGAGACATCAGTAACCAGCAGCGGAAGTTCTGGAACTTTCTAATGTACTTTGTATCCCTATTTTATCCTCTGACCAACCCCCCCAAATTCAAGATGAAAACTTCTCACAGGGGAGGTTACGTTACAGTTGTATCCAGTGCTCTGTAAGCCAAATAGACTGGACTGATACATTGTCACAAACCATCAGGATAGTCGGGGGTGGGGGAGGGGGCTAGAATGTCTAGACTGGATACAATTGTAACAAACCCTCAGCTGAATTCTGTCTGGAATCAGCTTCACGTTGTTGTCAGTGGGAGGCGGAGACAACGCAGGACACGGAGAATCTGCTGTGTGAACTTAGCCCTAGGTTTTCTGATATTCGACATGGTGGCGACCAAAACGGACTGATGGAAAAGTCCACAACACTTAAAGGCATTTTCACTGTATGGAAGGGGGACCAATCAGAGGGCTGGGAGGTAGAGCGCCACTTGTGCTAATGACCTATCCCTTTAAGAGGCTGTCAGTCTATCCCTGGCCTGGTCCCTGTTTAGGGGTAGATGAGGGCTGCAGAGCTGTTTGCACCGTTCCGCCCCTGGCACTGCATTGTAGATATAGGTGCACAGGTCACAAGGTCACCTGATCTGTTTTGGGTGGAGTTACCCTTTAATTTCCCCAGGCTGTGCTGGCACTGATGCTGGGTTACTATCACATCAGTGCCGCTCACCTCCTCCAGACATCCTTGGAAGTTTCCGTAACCCATAGAACTATTATATAAGTACTATATATACGGTATATAACTACTACATATATATATATATATATATATATATATATATATATATATATATATACACATACTAGAGAGAAGAGCTGGTGGAATCTGAGCAGCTCCTGTCTATGGACACCATCAGATATTTACTTAAAGGGGTCCCCAGGCTTATTCGTACATGACCCATTACACACAATCCAACACCTACAGCCCCACCCCCAAATAAAGCTGGGAAACCCCTGTAGATGGGGCTAAGTTGCAATACCAGACATGGCCATAGATAGATAAGAGTGGCGCCATTTCTATTACTAATCTCACAACCGTTAACCCTTAGTGGTGTATAATTGGCGCTCTACCTGGTGGTGTTCAGGTAAGTGTCAGTAGTAGTAGGGATTGGGCTTGTGTCAGTCTTCACTGCAGCTCTGGCTTTCTGCTCATGAACCAGGAAGTTCAGACTGAACTGTAGATGATGTGATGTGACTGATGTGAGGTCTACCCTATATGTGGGGGACGATGTAGCCCGGTATAGGCGCCCGCACATGGCAGGCTTGTCACCGCAGCCGTCGCTGACACATTCCTCCCTCTCCCGTCTTTCTCCAGATACTTCTGAACCCATCAAGGCACAAAAAGCAGGAAGCCGAGGAGGATGATGAGACTCCTCACCTGAGCCCCCAGCGCACGCCTCCAATTAAATCAAAATTGTTTGTTTTTAATGGTCCTTTTACACTGACAAGTGGGCGATCATTCCGGCAGCGCGAGCTGTCAGGGAGCCGAGGAAAATCCGCCGCTGATAATGCCCATTGCTTCCAATTAGGAGCAGAAGTGCTCCGAGTGCAGATCCTATTCCCCAGCTCCCCCCAAGGCCCCAGCGTCTCCGCACTTTATTTTTTTTTTTTTCGTTTTTTTTCCCTCCTTCTTCTTTTTCACCGCAAATTACTGACACAAAACGGCCGCGTATTGATGGCGAATGTGCGCGGTCCGAGGCTGTCGGCTTTAATGAGGTGATGGAAGTTTTCCTGCCTTTGCTAAGTTCTTTCTTGTCTGACAGCTGCTGGATGTTGACCTCATAAAACATTTAGGATTTCTCATTACTCGCTGTCAAGCATCACAGTGACGGCTTCACCAAGTCATTTGCATCTAAATGTGCCAGTGTGGTGGGCTAGGGGGCGCCGTGCGGGTCGGGGCGGGGAGCGGAGCCCGGTGCATGGGGATCCTCACTGCTCCGAAACTTCCACATTCTTCTGTGTCCTGTAAGACGCTCCTGTGTACATGGACAGTGCACAGTACTACTTCTCCAGCGTCCTGGGTGTATTATACACAGTACTACTTCTCCAGTGTCCTGGGTGTATTATACACAGTACTACTTCTCCAGTGTCCTGGGTGTATTATACACAGTACTACTTCTCCAGCGTCCTGGGTGTATTATACACAGTACTACTTCTCCAGTGTCCTGGCTGTATTATACACAGTACTACTTCTCCTGCGTCCTGGGTGTATTATACACAGTACTACTTCTCCAGTGTCCTGGGTGTATTATACACAGTACTACTTCTCCAGCGTCCTGGGTGTATTATACACAGTACTACTTCTCCAGTGTCCTGGCTGTATTATACACAGTACTACTTCTCCTGCGTCCTGGGTGTATTATACACAGTACTACTTCTCCAGCGTCCTGGGTGTATTATACACAGTACTACTTCTCCAGTGTCCTGGCTGTATTATACACAGTACTACTTCTCCTGCGTCCTGGGTGTATTATACACAGTACTACTTCTCCAGCGTCCTGGGTGTATTATACACAGTACTACTTCTCCAGTGTCCTGGGTGTATTATACACAGTACTACTTCTCCTGCGTCCTGGGTGTATTATACACAGTACTACTTCTCCTGCGTCCTGGGTGTATTATACACAGTACTACTTCTCCTGCGTCCTGGGTGTATTATACACAGTACTACTTCCCCAGTGTCCTGGGTGTATTATACACAGTACTACTTCTCCAGTGTCCTGGGTGTATTATACACAGTACTACTTCCCCAGTGTCCTGGGTGTATTATACACAGTACTACTTCTCCAGCGTCCTGGGTGTATTATACACAGTACTACTTCTCCAGTGTCCTGGCTGTATTATACACAGTACTACTTCTCCTGCGTCCTGGGTGTATTATACACAGTACTACTTCTCCAGCGTCCTGGGTGTATTATACACAGTACTACTTCTCCAGTGTCCTGGCTGTATTATACACAGTACTACTTCTCCAGTGTCCTGGATGTATTATACACAGTACTACTTCTCCAGTGTCCTGGCTGTATTATACACAGTACTACTTCTCCTGCGTCCTGGCTGTATTATACACAGTACTACTTCTCCTGCGTCCTGGCTGTATTATACACAGTACTACTTCTCCAGTGTCCTGGCTGTATTATACACAGTACTACTTCTCCAGCGTCCTGGGTGTATTATACACAGTACTACTTCTCCAGTGTCCTGGCTGTATTATACACAGTACTACTTCTCCTGCGTCCTGGGTGTATTATACACAGTACTACTTCTCCAGTGTCCTGGGTGTATTATACACAGTACTACTTCTCCAGTGTCCTGGCTGTATTATACACAGTACTACTTCTCCAGAGTCCTGGGTGTATTATACACAGTACTACTTCTCCAGTGTCCTGGCTGTATTATACACAGTACTACTTCTCCAGAGTCCTGGGTGTATTATACACAGTACTACTTCTCCAGTGTCCTGGCTGTATTATACACAGTACTACTTCTCCAGTGTCCTGGATGTATTATACACAGTACTACTTCTCCAGTGTCCTGGGTGTATTATACACAGTACTACTTCTCCAGTGTCCTGGATGTATTATACACAGTACTACTTCTCCAGTGTCCTGGCTGTATTATACACAGTACTACTTCCCCAGTGTCCTGGGTGTATTATACACAGTACTACTTCTCCAGTGTCCTGGGTGTATTATACACAGTACTACTTCCCCAGTGTCCTGGGTGTATTATACACAGTACTACTTCTCCAGTGTCCTGGGTGTATTATACACAGTACTACTTCTCCAGTGTCCTGGCTGTATTATACACAGTACTACTTCCCCAGTGTCCTGGGTGTATTATACACAGTACTACTTCTCCAGTGTCCTGGGTGTATTATACACAGTACTACTTCTCCAGTGTCCTGGCTGTATTATACACAGTACTACTTCTCCAGTGTCCTGGCTGTATTATACACAGTACTACTTCTCCTGCGTCCTGGGTGTATTATACACAGTACTACTTCTCCAGAGTCCTGGGTGTATTATACACAGTACTACTTCTCCAGTGTCCTGGCTGTATTATACACAGTACTACTTCTCCAGTGTCCTGGCTGTATTATACACAGTACTACTTCTCCAGTGTCCTGGATGTATTATACACAGTACTACTTCTCCAGTGTCCTGGCTGTATTATACACAGTACTACTTCTCCAGTGTCCTGGCTGTATTATACACAGTACTACTTCTCTTGTCCTGTTAGTATAGGTTACACAGTACTACTTCTCCTGTCCTGTAGTATAGGTTACACAGTACTACTTCTCTTGTCCCATAGCATATGTTACACAGTACGACTTCTCTTGCCCTGTGAGTATAGGTTACACAGTACTACTTCTCTTGTCCCGTAGTATAGGTTGCACAGTACGACTTCTCTTGTCCCGTAGTACAGGTTACACAGTACGACTTCTCTTGTCCTGTTAGTATAGGTTGCACAGTACTACTTCTCTTGTCCTGTACTATAGGTTACACAGTACTACTTCTCTTGTCCCGTAGTATAGGTTGCACAGTACGACTTCTCTTGTCCCGTAGTATAGGTTGCACAGTACGACTTCTCTTGTCCCGTAGTATAGGTTACACAGTACTACTTCTCTTGTCCCGTAGTATAGGTTGCACAGTACTACTTCTCTTGTCCTGTACTATAGGTTACACAGTACGACTTCTCTTGTCCCGTAGTATAGGTTGCACAGTACGACTTCTCTTGTCCCGTAGTATAGGTTACACAGTACTACTTCTCTTGTCCCGTAGTATAGGTTGCACAGTACTACTTCTCTTGTCCTGTACTATAGGTTACACAGTACGACTTCTCTTGTCCCGTAGTATAGGTTACACAGTACTACTTCTCTTGTCCCGTAGTATAGGTTGCACAGTACTACTTCTCTTGTCCTGTACTATAGGTTACACAGTACTACTTCTCTTGTCCTGTTAGTATAGGTTGCACAGTACGATTTCTCTTGTCCCGTAGTACAGGTTACACAGTACTACTTCTCTTGTCCTGTTAGTATAGGTTGCACAGTATGACTTCTCTTGTCCCGTAGTATAGGTTGCACAGTACGATTTCTCTTGTCCCGTAGTATAGGTTGCACAGTACTACTTCTCTTGTCCCGTAGTATAGGTTGCACAGTACGACTTCTCTTGTCCCATAGTATAGGTTACACAGTACTACTTCTCTTGTCCTGTTAGTATAGGTTGCACAGTACGACTTCTCTTGTCCTGTTAGTATAGGTTGCACAGTACGACTTCTCTTGTCCCGTAGTATAGGTTGCACAGTACGACTTCTCTTGTCCCGTAGTATAGGTTGCTCAGTACGACTTCTCTTGTCCTGTTAGTATAGGTTACACAGTACGACTTCTCTTGTCCCGTAGTATAGGTTGCACAGTACGACTTCTCTTGTCCTGTTAGTATAGGTTGCACAGTACGACTTCTCTTGTCCCGTAGTATAGGTTGCACAGTACGACTTCTCTTGTCCTGTTAGTATAGGTTGCACAGTACGACTTCTCTTGTCCTGTTAGTATAGGTTGCACAGTATGACTTCTCTTGTCCTGTACTATAGGTTACACAGTACTACTTCTCCTGTCCCATAGTATAGGTTGCACAGTACGACTTCTCTTGACCAGTAGTATAGATTACACAGTACGACTTCTCTTGTATGGGGCAGCTCCTCACATGGTCAGTCCTGGTGACCTCTTAAAGGGACGGCTCCTTGGCTCTGGTCCTGATGCTTCTCCCTTTTGCTTCTTCTCACAGGTCCCTCCTCACCTTGACACTTTCCCCAGTGAGAAGGCGCGGCAGAGAGCGATCAGCGCCCACCAGTCGGACGCCATCGCTCGCCAGGGCCTGCACGGACAGGGCATCTATAACATCAGCTGAGACCCCTGACGCCTACAACCCCCATCATCTGTGTGCACTGCAATAAAGCCGCTCATTTTACCCATTGACTTCTTGTGTTTCATTTCAATGCTATGATAAAAAGCTGCGGCAATAACCGTCAGACCTGGGCCGTGTCCTCGCTGTGGGGCCGCACTGACTGTAATAAATCCCCCCCCCCCAGCCTAAATGACTAGGTATTGGTAAGAGATGCCAAAAACTAGGCCTCACCCTGTGGCGGGTACAATGGTGGTGCCATGTCATCCTAGGAGTGATCCCGTATACTGCCTCTAGTGTCCCGGAATAGAACTTCAGATTGATTGAGGTAAAGAAAGGGTTAACTATGAAAGCGATAATCCCAAATATGCCCCTTATGCCTTGACTGGGGTCGGAGTGTCACTACCTGTATAACCAGAACTTACTGGTCCTGACAAACTACAGTGTCTTAAAGGGACTGTCCATGACCTAAAGCCTGTCCGGTTGTGGTGGGCCCCGGGCACAATAAGAGTGGGGGGTCACAAAGTCTTCCCCTTGGTTTAAGCCTGTTTTGATTGGCCAAGACCGCACACCCCACTTTCCTGTGCCCTGCATGAGATCTGTGGACCACAAAGGGTTACACGTATGGCACGTAGACCTGTTCTTAGGGCTCTGACCACACTAGCCAGGCTCACACATGTATTGGAAATCAATGGATCTGTGAAAAAATAAATGTCACACATGGCCAGGAACCTTAAAGGGGTTGTCCAGTGGAAGTGAAACGTGGCCAGAAGCAGCGCCACATCAGTTCACTGGTTGTGTGTGGTATTACAGCTCTGTCTCATTTCAATACAGCTGAACTGCAATACCAGACACAACCTGTGGACAGGGGTGGCGCTGCTTCTGAAATCCTCTTGACCGAGCACTCTCCCCATATAATGGATAGAGGTGGTGATGGAGCCATTGGGCACCCCTTCTTCTAGGGTCCTAGAGAGCCCCTTGCGGTACCTGTGACACTGATGGCCATGAAGCGGTTAATGCTTTGCCGTGTTCACAGGCGACTATCATGGCGGCAGTTTTATACGGTATTATTGGCGCTGCGTCTGCCTGTATAACGTAAAACAAATAAGACGCCGACATCAAAATCCCGACTTATTGTTGCCACGAGCGGAGCAGCGAGGGCGGCAGAATCAGAGGAGCAGCCCCGGCTCAGCCTCCAAAGTTGTGATTTCCTAAAACCTGCTGCATTGTGAAGCTGCTGCCTGAGGGGCCCCGAGAAGCAGCGTCAGGAGGCGCCAAGCAGTCAGTCACAGCGCTTCAGGGACTTCATACTAATCCAAAGACATCTATATAAAGACAGCCGCGCTCACTGCCACAGCCCGTATACATTGTGTACTGCCAGGGCCCTGGGAAAGCTGGGTGACCACCAATATGGCTGCTGTGCAGAGGGATTGGGGGGCTGACTCCATCACTGGACCAATCACATCACACGGCAGAGGGCATGGCCATGCACAGCCCTAGAGCAGCCATATTTGTGACCACCCCCCCCCACCCCCACCCCCCCGTCAGATTAGATACGTCATCATCAAGTAGATACAAACTAGTTATTCATTATGAGAAGTTCTAGAAGAGCCCCAGAAGTTATGGAGGAGCTTTCCTCCCATTCGGGAGAAGTTTCATGTCCCCCAAATGTAAAGCGGAAGAACTGACTGAATGCAGCGCACGAAATATCAGTACTGAAACTGTCAGAAGGGCCTCACAGCTCAGCCCCATCCAAGAGTGGCGAGGAACAGCACCAGGCTATAGAAGAGGGACAGTGCAGTGATATCAGTACCGAAACTAACTGCACCCAAATCTCTTGTACTGGGACAAGCACCTACAACACTGACAGTGCACAACATCAACTTTACTGCAGCATATGACCTGGCACATGACTGATCCTGCACTGATAATATATCCTGTATTATACTCCAGAGCTGCGCTCACTATTCTGCTGGTACAGTCACTGTGTACATACATTACATTACTTATCCTGTATTATACTCCAGAGCTGCGCTCACTATTCTGCTGGTACAGTCACTGTGTACATACATTACATTACTTATCATGTATTATACTCCAGAGCTGTGCTCACTATTCTGCTGGTACAGTCACTGTGTACATACATTACATTACTTATCCTGTATTATACTCCAGAGCTGCGCTCACTATTCTGCTGGTGCAGTCACTGTGTACATACATTACATTACTTATCATGTATTATACTACAGAGCTGCGCTCACTATTCTGCTGGTGCAGTCACTGTGTACATACATTACATTACTTATCCTGTATTATACTCCAGAGCTGTGCTCACTATTCTGCTGGTACAGTCACTGTGTACATACATTACATTACTTATCCTTTATTATACTCCAGAGCTGCGCTCACTATTCTGCTGGTACAGTCACTGTGTACATACATTACATTACTTATCCTGTATTATACTCCAGAGCTGCGCTCACTATTCTGCTGGTGCAGTCACTGTGTACATACATTACATTACTTATCCTGTATTATACTCCAGAGCTGCACTCACTATTCTGCTGGTACAGTCACTGTGTACATACATTACATTACTTATCATGTATTATACTACAGAGCTGCACTCACTATTCTGCTGTAACAGTCACTGTGTACATACATTACATTACTTATCCTGTATTATACTCCAGAGCTGCGCTCGCTATTCTGCTGGTACAGTCACTGTGTACATACATTACATTACTTATCATGTATTATACTACAGAGCTGCACTCACTATTCTGCTGTAACAGTCACTGTGTACATACATTACATTACTTATCCTGTATTATACTCCAGAGCTGCGCTCGCTATTCTGCTGGTACAGTCACTGTGTACATACATTACATTACTTATCCTGTATTATACCCCAGAGCTGCGCTCACTATTCTGCTGGTACAGTCACTGTGTACATACATTCCATTACTTATCCTGTATTATACTCCAGAGCTGCGCTCACTACTCTGCTGGTGCAGTCACTGTGTACATACAGTACATTACTTATCCTGTATTATACTCCAGAGCTGCGCTCACTACTCTGCCGCTGCAGTCACTGTGTACATACATTACTTATCCTGTATCATACTCCAGAGCTGCGCTCACTATTCTGCTGGTACAGTCACTGTGTACATACATTACATTACTTATCCTGTATTATACTCCAGAGCTGCGCTCACTATTCTGCTGGTACAGTCACTGTGTACATACATTACATTACTTATCCTGTATTATACTCCAGAGCTGCGCTCACTACTCTGCTGGTGCAGTCACTGTGTACATACAGTACATTACTTATCCTGTATTATACTCCAGAGCTGCGCTCACTACTCTGCCGGTGCAGTCACTGTGTACATACATTACATTACTTATCCTGTATTATACTCCAGAGCTGCGCTCACTATTCTGCATAGAAGAAGCAGGGAGATTTCATTATTTGTTAACAAATTAACCCTTTGACAATACTATAGTAATCTCTTCACTGCACTTTCTGCCACCTCTGAGCCCTCTCTAGTTGACTGTATCGAATATTTAAAAATCCAGGACTCCGCGGTATCCGGCTACTGAAATTTTCCTGTGCATCTGTGAGGTCTGAGTTGGATGCACAGAGGTGTCCCCCCCCCCCCTTTCCCAGGTAGTTACAGCAATGCCTCCCATATCCCCCCTTTAATCAAAGAAGAGCCCTGTCTCTTTCCCAATACTCACATAATGATCTCTCCACTTCCTAAATTCCATTAGTAGTTACAGCAGTGCCCCCAACATTCCCTAAGTCCTCTCAGCATGACCTCTCCCCTTCCCATATTCTCCCAGTAGTCACAGCAGTGCCCCCAGTCCTCTCTCCTTCCTATATTCTCCCAGTAGTCACAGCAGTGCCCCCCACTATCCCCCCAGTCCTCTCTCCTTCCCATTTTCTCCCAGTAATCACAGCAGTGCCCCCAGTATCCCCCCAGTCCTCTCCCCTTCCCATATTCTCTCAGTAGTCACAGCAGTGCCCCCCACTATCCCCCCAGTCCTCTCCCCTTCCCATATTATCCAAGTAGTCACAGCAGTGCCCCCAGTATCCCCCCAGTCCTCTCTCCTTCCCATATTCTGCCAGTAATCACAGCAGTGCCCCCAGTATCCCCCCAGTCCTCTTCCCTTCCCACATTCTCTCAGTAGTCACATCAGTGCCCACCACTACCTCCCCCAGTCCTCTCTCCTTCCCATATTCTCCCAGTAATCACAGCAGTGCCCCCAGTATCCCCCAGTCCTCTCCCCTTCCCATATTCTCTCCGTAGTCACAGCAGTGCCCACCACTACCCCCCCCCAGTCCTCTCCCCTTCCCATATTATCCCAGTAGTCACAGCAGTGCCCCCCACTATCCCCTCTGTCCTCTCTCCTTCCCATTTTCTCTCAGTAATCACAGCAGTGCCCCCAGTATCCCCCCAATCCTCTCCCCTTCCCATATTCTCTCAGTGGTCAAAGCAGTGCTCCCCACTATCCCCCAAGTCCTCTCTCCTTCCCATATTCTCCCAGTAGTCACAGCAGTGCCCCCCACTATCCCCTCTGTCCTCTCTCCTTCCCATTTTCTCCCAGTAATCACAGCAGTGCCCCCAGTATCCCCCCAGTCCTCTCCCCTTCCCATATTCTCTCAGTAGTCACAGCAGTGCCCCCCACTACCCCCCCAGTCCTCTCCCCTTCCCATATTATCCAAGTAGTCACAGCAGTGCCCCCAGTATCCCCCCAGTCCTCTCTCCTTCCCATATTCTCCCAGTAATCACAGCAGTGCCCCCAGTATCCCCCCAGTCCTCTTCCCTTCCCATACTCTCTCAGTCACAGCAGTGCCCACCACTGCCCCCAGTCCTCTCTCCTTCCCATATTCCCCCAGTAATCACAGCAGTGCCCCCAGTATCCCCCCAGTCCTCTTCCCTTCCCATATTCTCCCAGTAGTCAAAGCAGTGCCCCCCACTATCCCCCCAGTCCTCTCTCCTTCCCATATTCTCCCAGTAATCACAGCAGTGCCCCCAGTATCCCCCAATCCTCTCCCCTTCCCATATTCTCCCAGTAGTCACAGCAGTGCCCCCAGTATCCCCCCAATCCTCTCCCCTTCCCATATTCTCCCAGTAGTCACAGCAGTGCCCCCAGTATCCCCCCAATCCTCTCCCCTTCCCATATTCTCTCAGTGGTCAAAGCAGTGCTCCCCACTATCCCCCAAGTCCTCTCTCCTTCCCATATTCTCCCAGTAGTCACAGCAGTGCCCCCCACTATCCCCTCTGTCCTCTCTCCTTCCCATTTTCTCCCAGTAATCACAGCAGTGCCCCCAGTATCCCCCCAGTCCTCTCCCCTTCCCATATTCTCTCAGTAGTCACAGCAGTGCCCCCCACTACCCCCCCAGTCCTCTCCCCTTCCCATATTATCCAAGTAGTCACAGCAGTGCCCCCAGTATCCCCCCAGTCCTCTCTCCTTCCCATATTCTCCCAGTAATCACAGCAGTGCCCCCAGTATCCCCCCAGTCCTCTTCCCTTCCCATACTCTCTCAGTCACAGCAGTGCCCACCACTACCCCCAGTCCTCTCTCCTTCCCATATTCCCCCAGTAATCACAGCAGTGCCCCCAGTATCCCCCCAGTCCTCTTCCCTTCCCATATTCTCCCAGTAGTCAAAGCAGTGCCCCCCACTATCCCCCCAGTCCTCTCTCCTTCCCATATTCTCCCAGTAATCACAGCAGTGCCCCCAGTATCCCCCAATCCTCTCCCCTTCCCATATTCTCCCAGTAGTCACAGCAGTGCCCCCAGTATCCCCCCAATCCTCTCCCCTTCCCATATTCTCCCAGTAGTCACAGCAGTGCCCCCAGAATCCCCCCAGTCCTCCCACCTTCCCATATTCTCTCAGTAGTCAAAGCAGTGCCCCCCACTATCCCCCCAGTCCTCTCTCCTTCCCATATTATCCAAGTAGTCACAGCAGTGCCCCCAGTATCCCCCCAATCCTCTCTCCTTCCCATATTCTCCCAGTAATCACAGCAGTGCACCCAGTATCCCCCCAGTCCTCTTCCCTTCCCATATTCTCTCAGTCACAGCAGTGCCCACCACTACCCCCCCCCCAGTCCTCTCTCCTTCCCATATTCCCCCAGTAATCACAGCAGTGCCCCCAGTATCCCCCCAGTCCTCTCCCCTTCCCATATTCTCTCCGTAGTTACAGCAGTGCCCACCACTACCCCCCCCCCAGTCCTCTCCCCTTCCCATATTATCCCAGTAGTCACAGCAGTGCCCCCAGTATCCCCCCCAATCCTCTCCCCTTCCCATATTCTCCCAGTAGTCACAGCAGTGCCCCCAGTATCCCCCCCAGTCCTCTCACCTTCCCATATTCTCTCAGTAGTCAAAGCAGTGCCCCCCACTATCCCCCAGTCCTTTCTCCTTCCCATATTCTCCCAGTAATCACAGCACTGCCCCCAGTATCCCCCAGTCCTCTCCCCTTCCCATATTCTCTCAGTAGTCACAGCAGTGCCCCCACTATCCCCCCAGTCCTCTCCCCTTCCCATATTCTCTCAGTAGTCACAGCAGTGTCCCCCACTATCCCCCTAGTCCTCTCCCCTTCCCATATTCTCTCCGTAGTCACAGCAGTGCCCACCACTACCCCCCCCAGTCCTCTCCCCTTCCCATATTATCCCAGTAGTCACAGCAGTGCCCCCAGTATCCCCCCAGTCCTCTCTCCTTCCCATATTCTCCCAGTAATCACAGCAGTGCCCCCAGTATCCCCCCAGTCCTCTCTCCTTCCCATATTCTCCCAGTAATCACAGCAGTGCCCCCAGTATCCCCCCAGTCCTCTCTCCTTCCCATATTCTCCCAGTAATCACAGCAGTGCCCCCAGTATCCCCCCAGTCCTCTCCCCTTCCCATATTCTCTCCGTAGTCACAGCAGTGCCCACCACTACCCCCCCAGTCCTCTCCCCTTCCCATATTATCCCAGTAGTCACAGCAGTGCCCCCAGTATCCCCCCAATCCTCTCCCCTTCCCATATTCTCTCAGTCACAGCAGTGCCCACCACTACCCCCCCCAGTCCTCTCTCCTTCCCATATTCCCCCAGTAATCACAGCAGTGCCCCCAGTATCCCCCCAGTCCTCTCCCCTTCCCATATTCTCTCCGTAGTTACAGCAGTGCCCACCACTACCCCCCCAGTCCTCTCCCCTTCCCATATTATCCCAGTAGTCACAGCAGTGCCCCCAGTATCCCCCCCAATCCTCTCCCCTTCCCATATTCTCCCAGTAGTCACAGCAGTGCCCCCAGTATCCCGCCAGTCCTCTCACCTTCCCATATTCTCTCAGTAGTCAAAGCAGTGCCCCCCACTATCCCCCCAGTCCTCTCTCCTTCCCATATTCTCCCAGTAATCACAGCACTGCCCCCAGTATCTACCCAGTCCTCTCCCCTTCCCATATTCTCTCAGTAGTCACAGCAGTGCCCCCCACTATCCCCCCAGTCCTCTCCCCTTCCCATATTCTCTCAGTAGTCACAGCAGTGTCCCCCACTATCCCCCTAGTCCTCTCCCCTTCCCATATTATCCCATTAATCACAGCAGTGCCCCCAGTATCCCCCCAGTCCTCTTCCCTTCCCACATTCTCTCAGTAGTCACAGCAGTGCCCACCACTACCTCCCCCAGTCCTCTCTCCTTCCCATATTCTCCCAGTAATCACAGCAGTGCCCCCAGTATCCCCCCAGTCCTCTCCCCTTCCCATATTATCCCAGTAGTCACAGCAGTGCCCCCAGTATCCCCCCAATCCTCTCGCCTTCCCATATTCTCTCAGTGATCAAAGCAGTGCCCCCCACTATCCCCCCAGTCCTCTCTCCTTCCCATATTCTCCCAGTAGTCACAGCAGTGCCCCCCGCTATCCCCCCTGTCCTCTCTCCTTCCCATTTTCTCCCAGTAATCACAGCAGTGCCCCCAGTATCCCCCAGTCCTCTCCCCTTCCCATATTCTCTCAGTAGTCACAGCAGTGCCCCCCACTACCCCCCCAGTCCTCTCCCCTTCCCATATTATCCCAGTAGTCACAGCAGTGCCCCCAGTATCCCCCCAGTCCTCTCCCCTTCCCATATTATCCCAGTAATCACAGCAGTGCCCCCAGTATCCCCCCAGTCCTCTTCCCTTCCCACATTCTCTCAGTAGTCACAGCAGTGCCCACCACTACCTCCCCCAGTCCTCTCTCCTTCCCATATTCTCCCAGTAATCACAGCAGTGCCCCCAGTATCCCCCCAGTCCTTTTCCCTTCCCATATTATCCCAGTAGTCACAGCAGTGCCCCCAGTATCCCCCCAATCCTCTCCCCTTCCCATATTCTTTCAGTGGTCAAAGCAGTGCCCCCCACTATCCCCCCAGTCCTCTCTCCTTCCCATATTCTCCCAGTAGTCACAGCAGTGCCCCCCGCTATCCCCCCTGTCCTCTCTCCTTCCCATTTTCTCCCAGTAATCACAGCAGTGCCCCCAGTATCCCCCAGTCCTCTCCCCTTCCCATATTCTCTCAGTAGTCACAGCAGTGCCCCCAGTATCCCCCAGTCCTCTCCCCTTCCCATATTATCCCAGTAGTCACAGCAGTGCCCCCAGTATCCCCCCAGTCCTCTTCCCTTCCCATATTCTCTCAGTCACAGCAGTGCCCACCACTACCCCCCCCCCAGTCCTCTCTCCTTCCCATATTCCCCCAGTAATCACAGCAGTGCCCCCAGTATCCCCCCAGTCCTCTCCCCTTCCCATATTATCCCAGTAGTCACAGCAGTGCCCCCCACTATCCCCCCAGTCCTCTCCCCTTCCCATATTATCCCAGTAGTCACAGCAGTGCCCCCAGTATCCCCCCCAATCCTCTCCCCTTCCCATATTCTCCCAGTAGTCACAGCAGTGCCCCCAGTATCCCCCCAGTCCTCTCTCCTTCCCATATTCTCCCAGTAATCACAGCACTGCCCCCAGTATCCCCCAGTCCTCTCCCCTTCCCATATTCTCTCAGTAGTCACAGCAGTGCCCCCAGTATCCCCCCAGTCCTCTCCCCTTCCCATATTATCCCAGTAGTCACAGCAGTGCCCCCAGTATCCCCCCAGTCCTCTCCCCTTCCCATATTATCTCAGTAGTCACAGCAGTGCCCCCCACTATCCCCCTAGTCCTCTCCCCTTCCCATATTCTCTCAGTAGTCACAGCAGTGCCCCCACTATCCCCCCAGTCCTCTCCCCTTCTCATATTCTCTCAGTAGTCACAGCAGTGCCCCCACTATCCCCCCAGTCCTCTCCCCTTCCCATATTCTCTCCGTAGTTACAGCAGTGCCCACCACTACCCCCCCAGTCCTCTCCCCTTCCCATATTATCCCAGTAGTCACAGCAGTGCCCCCAGTATCCCCCCCAATCCTCTCCCCTTCCCATATTCTCCCAGTAGTCACAGCAGTGCCCCCAGTATCCCCCCAGTCCTCTCTCCTTCCCATATTCTCCCAGTAATCACAGCACTGCCCCCAGTATCCCCCAGTCCTCTCCCCTTCCCATATTCTCTCAGTAGTCACAGCAGTGCCCCCAGTATCCCCCCAGTCCTCTCCCCTTCCCATATTATCCCAGTAGTCACAGCAGTGCCCCCAGTATCCCCCCAGTCCTCTCCCCTTCCCATATTATCTCAGTAGTCACAGCAGTGCCCCCCACTATCCCCCTAGTCCTCTCCCCTTCCCATATTATCCCAGTAGTCACAGCAGTGCCCCCACTATCCCCCCAGTCCTCTCCCCTTCCCATATTCTCTCAGTAGTCACAGCAGTGCCCCCACTATCCCCCCAGTCCTCTCCCCTTCTCATATTCTCTCAGTAGTCACAGCAGTGCCCCCACTATCCCCCCAGTCCTCTCCCCTTCCCATATTCTCTCAGTAGTCACAGCAGTGCCCCCACTATCCCCCCAGTCCTCTCCCCTTCCCATATTATCCCAGTAGTCACAGCAGTGCCCCCCACTATCCCCCCAGTCCTCTCCCCTTCCCATATTATCCCAGTAGTCACAGCAGTGCCCCCAGTATCCCCCCCAATCCTCTCCCCTTCCCATATTCTCCCAGTAGTCACAGCAGTGCCCCCAGTATCCCCCCAGTCCTCTCTCCTTCCCATATTCTCCCAGTAATCACAGCACTGCCCCCAGTATCCCCCAGTCCTCTCCCCTTCCCATATTCTCTCAGTAGTCACAGCAGTGCCCCCAGTATCCCCCCAGTCCTCTCCCCTTCCCATATTATCCCAGTAGTCACAGCAGTGCCCCCAGTATCCCCCCAGTCCTCTCCCCTTCCCATATTATCTCAGTAGTCACAGCAGTGCCCCCCACTATCCCCCCAGTCCTCTCCCCTTCCCATATTATCCCAGTAGTCACAGCAGTGCCCCCACTATCCCCCCAGTCCTCTCCCCTTCCCATATTCTCTCAGTAGTCACAGCAGTGCCCCCACTATCCCCCCAGTCCTCTCCCCTTCTCATATTCTCTCAGTAGTCACAGCAGTGCCCCCACTATCCCCCCAGTCCTCTCCCCTTCCCATATTCTCTCAGTAGTCACAGCAGTGCCCCCACTATCCCCCCAGTCCTCTCCCCTTCCCATATTCTCCCAGTAGTCACAGCAGTGCCCCCAGTATCCCCCCAGTCCTCTCCCCTTCCCATATTCTCTCAGTAGTCACAGCAGTGCCCCCACTATCCCCCCAGTACTCTCCCCTTCCCATATTCTCCCAGTAGTCACAGCAGTGCCCCCAGTATCCCCCCAGTCCTCTCTCCTTCCCATATTATCTCAGTAGTCACAGCAGTGCCCCCACTATCCCCCCAGTCCTCTCCCCTTCTCATATTCTCTCAGTAGTCACAGCAGTGCCCCCACTATCCCCCCAGTCCTCTCCCCTTCCCATATTCTCTCAGTAGTCACAGCAGTGCCCCCACTATCCCCCCAGTCCTCTCCCCTTCCCATATTCTCCCAGTAGTCACAGCAGTGCCCCCACTATCCCCCCAGTCCTCTCCCCTTCCCATATTCTCTCAGTAGTCACAGCAGTGCCCCCACTATCCCCCCCAGTCCTCTCCCCTTCCCATATTATCCAAGTAGTCACAGCCATCACCAGTTGCACAATTCCTGGACATGCTGAGAGTTGTAGTCCCCTATGATGATGATGACTTCTACATGACATGTATGTGCTCCCCGTGTGCCCTATATGTGACAGTAATGACAATATCTCTGTAACGTGCAGCGGTATATGCTGGTGATATAAGTCAGAGATAGAAGTATAAGATCACTGATGTGAGGGACATATAACACCGCAGACATGGGGACAAACCCAATTATATACCTGCCACTGAGCGTTATATAGCATTGGGTGCAGTATATGTAGGCTGACTGGGTTGCACTGCCACCATCTGGCCACTGGGGGTACAGCAGCCATTTCACAGCGCAGGGGCAGCTCCACTATCCTGGGGTCATGACCAAGCGAAATATACACAACTTATAAGATATAGCATCATATTATGATCTTCTGAAATCCTCTGTGCTGCTCGGGACCTTGCTCTTTCCACTATGTAACTTTCAGTCTGTGACCCCCTCTATAAGATCAGCAGACATATTGAAAGGATTGGGATCACCAACAGCACAGAGTATTTCAGGAGAGGAGTGTGCTGATCTTATAGGTGAGGTCACAGGGTGAGAGTTACATAGTGGAGGAGCAGGGTCCCCAGCAGCACAGAGTATTTCAGGAGAGGTGTAACTCTCAGTCTGTAACCTCCCCTATAAGATGTAAGATTATTATCACACTCCTCTCCTTAAATATTCTGTGCTGCTTTGTCAATCCAGTGATCTGATTTGCCACATTGTACTATAAATTGTACATACCAACACAACTTGTCATTTTATTCTCTGTTTACGCTGAGATTAGGAGTCCAGTGGGCGGTCCTAATCAGTGATTGAGAGCTACCTGTGTATGCTCATACAGGGAACGCTGTCAATGACTAGTAGGACCGGCCATTGGACTCCTAATCCCAGAATGAGCAGGGTGAAAAGGCTACAACCTGGAGGGGGTATTATACTGCGGGGGCAGCCTAGAGGGGGGCATTATACTGCGGGGGGCAACCTGGAGGGGGGCATTATACTGCGGGGGCAACCTGGAGTGGGGCATTATACTATGGGAGTAACCTGGAGGGGGACATTATACTGCGGGGGCAACCTGGAGGGGGGCATTATACTGTGGGAGTAACCTAGAGGGGGGCATTATACTGCGGGGGCAACCTGGAGGGGGGCATTATACTGTGGGGGCAGGCTGGAGGGGGGCATTATACTGTGGGAGTAACCTGGAGGGAGACATTAAACTGCAGGGGCAACCTGGAGGGGGGCATTATACTGCGGGGGCAACCTGGAGGGGGGCATTATACTGTGGGGGCAACCTGGAGGGAGGCATTATACTATGGGGGCATTATACTGCAGGCGCAACCTGGAGGGGGGCATTATACTGCAGGGGCAACCTGGAGGGGGGCATTATACTGCGGGGGCAAGCTGGAGGGGGGCATTATACTGCGGGGGCAAGCTGGAGGGGGGCATTATACTGCGGGGGCAACCTGGAGGGGGCATTATACTATGGGAATAACCTGGAGGGGGCATTATACTTTGGGGGCAACCTGGATGGGGACATTAAACTGCAGGGGCAACCTGGAAGGGGGCATTATACTGTGGGGGCAACCTGGAGGGAGGTATTATACTATGGGGGCATTATACTGCAGGTGCAACCTGGAGGGGGGCATTATACTGCAGGCGCAACCTGGAGGGGGGCATTATACTGCAGGGGCAACCTGGAGGGGGGCATTATACTGCGGGGGCAAGCTGGAGGGGGGCATTATACTGCGGGGGCAACCTGGAGGGGGCATTATACTATGGGAATAACCTGGAGGGGGCATTATACTTTGGGGGCAACCTGGATGGGGACATTAAACTGCAGGGGCAACCTGGAAGGGGGCATTATACTGCGGGGGCAACCTGGAATGGGGAATTATACCGTGGGGGCAACCTGGAATGGGGAATTATACTGTGGGGGCAACCTGGAGGGGGGCATTATACTGTGGGGGCAAGCTGGAGGGGGGCATTATACTGCGGGGGCAACCTGGAGGGGGGCATTATACTGTGGGGGCAAGCTGGAGGGGGGCATTATACTGCGGGGGCAACCTGGAGGGGGCATTATACTATGGGAGTAACTTGGAGGGGGCATTATACTTTGGGGGCAACCTGGAGGGGGGCATTATACTGTGGGGGCAAGCTGGAGGGGGGCCACTATGGGGGATAATACTGTGTGCAGGGGCCACTATGGGGGATAATACTGTGTGCAGGGGCCACTATGGGACATAATACTGTGTGCAGGGGACACTATGGGGCATAATACTGTGTGTGCAGGGGACACTATGGGGGATAATACTGTGTGCAGGGACCACTATGGGACATAATAGAGTGCGGAGGAGGGGGCCGATGGTCGAGGTCGAGGTCTTCGATGTCGGTGTTGGTTGGGGGGGCCATGTCACAAGTTCGCCACGAGGCCCCGCCATTCCTAGTTACGCCACTGAGTGAACCAGTAATGTTATGTAGTTCTATGGTCCCCCTGGCCCTGCTACTTGTTGGGTATGAAGGTCCCTCTGCCTGGATTATAGGTGGGGGCGCCCTTATTGGATGATTGTGAAGGGGGAGGGGGGCCTTTGCACTGGGCCCCCCAGTTTGTTAGGGTGGTCCTGCAGGGTGGGCGGCTCTTGTTTCTGTTTTGCAGCCTCCTCTGTCTGAGTCTTTCTATAGTTTCTGGAGAACCCTTTTAAGAAAACCCCAATGTAATATCTATAAGGGCGCCCCCACACCTATAATCCAGGCAGAGCGCCCCTCATACCCCACAAGTAGCAGGACAGGGGAGCCATAGAACTACATAACCTTGCTGGTTCAGGAGTCTGGGAAAGCTGGGTGACAGCTCCATTTATGACAGGACAGTTGATTATGAGATGGCTGTTGGTGGGACTATATATATATTTGCCCTCCCCGGGCGGCTGTGGTTATGGGTCTGGACAGGAGCTGACCAGTCCGGGATGGGGGGGGGGTGTTTATTGATCGGGGTGTTTTCCCATTTTTCCAGATGAACAATCCCACAGAAGGAAACCCTAAACTGGGGGCGGCTCCGCCATTGTGAAACTTGAGACAATGTTTTCAGCCGTCTTAAAGGTGTTAAGTCTTGTCCCATTGAAGTGACAGCTTGCAACCGCTCTGCAGTTCTCAGGGGGAGGTTGGGGGGTCTGGCACAGGCTGCTGACCGCTTACAATCTGCTGGGGGGGGGGGGTTACACAAATCTGAAAGGTTTACCCATTCCCAGCCACTATGATGCAAGCTGGATCTGTGAACATTTGGAGGAGGGGTCCTGAAGATCGCCCCAACTGTGAGACCTCTGAGCCCAGTACACCATTGCACCTGAATCACTGTCATAGTTGCCCCGGGCACCAGTTTCTTGCACCTACTACCCCCTCCCCCCCCCCCCCCCCCCCCCCCGAGATGTAACTTGAAGCTCCTGGACCCCAATACAAAATCTGTACCGGACCCCCAGCTATAGTGTATTATCTATAGTACTGCTCGCCTGTTATTTGGGGCCCCTCGGCCTGGGTGCAGCTGTCCCCTCTGCAAACCACTCTGCCTGGGCAAGGGTATCCAGATACAGGACCAGGACAGCGAACAATCCCTACAATTACACAGACCCTCTAGCCCCTCATTAGATACAATGGCATGTGCGGGTCAGGTAAGGCCAGCACCTCAGCCCCATGGGGTACAGGCTGACACCCCTTCCTCATTAGCCGCACACACAGCCTCTGTGTCCCCCTCTGATCATACAGACAGGATTACAAGGCTCTCGCTGCTATAAGTGACAGGTGGGAGCTACAAAAGGAAGAAGAATTTGACTTTTTGGTGTAAATCTAAGAAAATCAAAGTGTTAAAAATGACATAATAAGAAGTTTGGATGAGGAGGTGACGGGCACAGCCAGGCGGGCTCATTACTGGGGAGGGGGGAGACACTTTCTGATCATCACAATCCTCTCTTTAAGGGATTACACAGAACTGGTGTCAGACAAAGCTCCCAGTATTGTGCCCTCTGGTTCCCAGTCATTGTGAAGACGGGGATCAAAGAGGCCAATAATGACACCCAGAAAAGGGTGATGTGCCAGTCTAGGGCCCCGCCATGGTGGTACAGAGGGCAAAGGATGTGGGATTAGGTATCGGATAGATTAGAGACATAGATAGATAGATAGATAGATAGATAGATAGATAGATAGATGATAAATAGATAAGAGATAGATAGATAGATAGATAGATAGATAGATAGATAGATAGATAGGAGATAGATAGATAGATAGATAGATAGATAGATAGGAGATAGATAGATAGATAGATAGATAAGAGATAGATACAAGATAGATAGATAGATAGATAGATAGATAGATAGATAGATAGATAGATAGATAGGAGATAGATAGATAGAAGAGATAGATAGATGATAAATAGATAAGAGATAGATAGATAGATAGATAGATAGATAGGAGATAGATACAAGATAGATAGATAGATAGATAGATAGATAGATAGATAGATAGATAGATAGGAGATAGATAGATAGAAGAGATAGATAGATGATAAATAGATAAGAGATAGATAGATAGATAGATAGATAGATAGATAGGAGATAGATACAAGATAGATAGATAGATAGATAGATAGATAGATAGATAGATAGATAAGAGATAGCTAGATAGATAGATGATAGATAGATAGATAAGATAGATAGATAGATAAGATAGATAGATGATAGATAGGAGATAGATAGATAGATAGATAGATAGATAGATAGAAGAGATAGATAGATGATAAATAGATAAGAGATAGATAGATAGATAGATAGATAGGAGATAGATACAAGATAGATAGATAGATAGATAGATAGATAGATAGATAGATAAGAGATAGCTAGATAGATAGATGATAGATAGATAGATAAGATAGATAGATAGATAAGATAGATAGATGATAGATAGATAGGAGATAGATAGATAGATAGATAGATAGATAGATAGATAGAAGAGATAGATAGATGATAAATAGATAAGAGATAGATAGATAGATAGATAGATAGATAGATAGATAGATAGATAGGAGATAGATACAAGATAGATAGATAGATAGATAGATAAGAGATAGCTAGATAGATAGATGATAGATAGATAGATAGATAGATAGATAGATAGATAGATAGATGATAGATAGATAGGAGATAGATAGATAGAAGAGATAGATAGATGATAAATAGATAAGAGATAGATAGATAGATAGATAGATAGATAGATAGGAGATAGATACAAGATAGATAGATAGATAGATAGATAGATAAGAGATAGCTAGATAGATAGATGATAGATAGATAGATAGATGATAAACAGATAGATAGATGATAGATAGATAGATAGATAGATAGATGATAAACAGATAGATAGATAGATAGATGATAGATAGATAGATAGATAGATGATAGATAGATAGATAGATAGATAGGAGATAGATAGATAGATAGATAGATAGATAGAAGATAGATAGATAGATAGATAGATAGATACAAGATAGATAGATAGATAGATAAGAGATAGATAGATAGATAGATAGATAGATAGATAGATAGATAGATAAGAGATAGAGAGATAAGAGATAGATAGATAGATAGATAGATAGATGATAGATAGATACAAGATAGATAGATAATAGATAGATAGATAGATAGATAGATAGATAGATAGATGATAGAGAGAGAGAGAGAGATAAGAGATAGATAGATGATAGATAGATAGATAGATAGATAGATAGATAGATAAATAAATAAGAGATAGATAGATAGATAGATAGATAGATATATAGATAGATAGGAGATAGATACAAGATAGATAGATAGATAGATAGATAGATAGATAGATAGATAGATAGATAGATAGGAGATAGATAGATAGATAGATAGATAGATAAGAGATAGATAGATAGATAGATAGATAGATAAGAGATAGACAGATAGATAGATAGATAGATAGATAGATAGATAGATACAAGATAGATAGATAATAGATAGATACATAGATAGATAGATAGATAGATAGATAGATAGATAGATAGATAAGAGATAGCTAGATAGATAGATAGATGATAGATAGATAAGATAGATAGATAGATAGATGATAGATAGATAGGAGATAGATAGATAGATAGATAGAAGATAGATACATAGATAGATAGATAGATAGATACATAGATATATAGATAGAAGAGAGAGAGAGATAAGAGATAGATAGATAGATAGATAGATAGATAGATAGATAGATAGATAGATAGATAGATAGATAGATAGATAAGAGATAGCTAGATAGATAGATGATAGATAGATAGATAGATAGATAGATAGATAGATGATAGATAGATAGATAGATAGATAGATGATAAACAGATAGATAGATAGATAGATGATAGATAGATAGATAGATAGATAGATAGATAGATAGATAGATGATAGATAGATAGATAGATAGATAGATAGATAGATAGGAGATAGATAGATAGATAGATACATACATAGATAGATAGATAATAGATAGATAGATAGATAGATAGATAGATAGATAAGATAGATAGATAGATGATAGATAGATAGGAGATAGATAGATAGAAGAGATAGATAGATGATAAATAGATAAGAGATAGATAGATAGATAGATAGATAGGAGATAGATACAAGATAGATAGATAGATAGATAGATAGATAGATAGATAGATAGATAGATAAGAGATAGCTAGATAGATAGATAGATGATAGATAGATAAGATAGATAGATAGATGATAGATAGATAGGAGATAGATAGATAGATAGATAGATAGAAGAGATAGATAGATGATAAATAGATAAGAGATAGATAGATAGATAGATAGATAGATAGGAGATAGATACAAGATAGATAGATAGATAGATAGATAGATAGAAGATAGATACATAGATAGATAGATAGATAGATAGATAGATAGATAGATAGATAGATACATAGATATATAGATAGAAGAGAGAGAGAGATAAGAGATAGATAGATAGATAGATAGATAAGAGATAGCTAGATAGATAGATGATAGATAGATAGATAGATGATAGATAGATAGATAGATAGATAGATAGATAGATAGATAGATGATAAACAGATAGATAGATAGATGATAGATAGATAGATAGATGATAGATAGATAGATAGATAGATAGATAGATAGATAGATAGATAGATAGGAGATAGATAGATAGATAGATAGATAGATACATAGATAGATAGATAATAGATAGATAGATAGATAGATAGATAGATAGAAGATAGATAGATAGATAGATAGATACAAGATAGATAGATAGATAAGAGATAGATAGATAGATAGATAGATAGATAGATAGATAGATAGATAGATAAGAGATAGAGAGATAAGAGATAGATAGAGATGATAGATAGATAGATACAAGATAGATAGATAATAGATAGATAGATAGATAGATAGATAGATAGATGATAGAGAGAGAGAGAGATAAGAGATAGATAGATGATAGATAGATAGATAGATAAGAGATAGATAGATAGATAGATAGATAGATAGATAGATAGATAGATAGATAGATAGATAGGAGATAGATACAAGATAGATAGATAGATAGGAGATAGATAGATAGATAGATAGATAGATAGATAGATAGATAGATAGGAGATAGATAGATAGATAGATAGTAGATAGATAGATAGATACAATATAGATAGATAAATACATAGATAGATAGATAGATAGATAGATAGATAGATACAAGATAGATAGATAGATAGATAGGAAATAGATAGATAGATAGATAGATAGATAGATAGATAGATACAATATAGATAGATAAATAGATAGATAGATAGATAGATAGATAGATAGATAGATACAAGATAGATAGATAGATAGATAGATAGGAGATAGATAGATAGATAGATAGATAGATAGATAGATACAAGATAGATAAATAGATAGATAGATAGATAGATAGGAGATAGATAGATAGATAGATAGATAGATAGATAGGAGATAGATAGATAGATAGATAGATAGATAGATAGATAGATAGGAGATAGATAGATAGATAGATAGATAGATAGGAGATAGATAGATAATAGATAGATAGATAGATAGATAGATAGATAGATAGATAGATAGATAGGAGATAGATAGATAGATAGATAGATAGATAGATAGATAGATAGGAGATAGATAGATAGATAATAGATAGATGATAGATAGATAGATAGATAGATAGAAGATAGATAGAGAGATAAGAGATAGATAGATAGATAGATAGATAGGAGATAGATAGATAGATAGATAGATAGATAGATAGATAGATAGATAGATAGATAGATAGGAGATAGATAGATAGATAATAGATAGATGATAGATAGATAGATAGATAGAAGATAGATAGAGAGATAAGAGATAGATAGATAGATAGATAGATAGATAGATAGATAGATAGATAGATAGATAGATAGATATTAGATGTGTATGAGGCCTGTGCCCATACATGACGCATACAGATGACTGGCACTGGTTCACACTTGGCAGATTTCGCCAGCTCTGATTATCTCCGGAGTTCACAGAAGGATTTGGGAGTAATTACTGTGTCTCCATTTGCAGATTATGCCAAACAAGCAGCGGATATTCATCACCCCTACACATCATTATTAAGCCATAGGGGGCACATGAGGGTCCCTGGAAGGATTGGGGAGGGGGGGGGGAGATCTCTCATTTATTACTTCTTCTCTTACACTTTATCTTAGGAGAATGTTCTCAGAAAACTTCTCTCTGACTGACAGATTCTTCCTACATGTCCCATTATTCCCAGGATCAGTCGCTGACGTCACGTCATTATGTGTGTCCCCTGTTACGTCATTGCCATACAATAATCAGACGCTTTTGTTGTGACGTTCATGTAGAGGCAGTCCCATGTAAATCGCATGTATGTGTCACATAATGACGTCATCATCCACCTCTGATCAGATCGGTCAGTGCAGGAGTGTTGTGGATGTCTCTGCGACTTTCACATGACCTTCAGGATTTACTGTCACTTCTTTGTCCAGCCCGAAACTCCATCAGGATGGGATATTATATAGTGATCAATATAGTAGTAATAAGAATAATTGTAATAATAATAATAATAATAATAATAATAATAATAATAAGAATTAATAATAATAATAGTAATAATAATTAATAGTAATCATCTGACACAATAATTGCAAATAATACAATAAATAAATAAAACTTCATAGGAATAAAATACTATTAGACTAACAGATCTGGTGAAATGTCATAAGATTATATTCTCCATCCTATTACATATTATCTGTATATATTATTATAGCATTATACTATACATGATATCATATTATATATTGATAGCCTATATATTATATATATTATGTAGCCCAATTCTTCCATCGAACAATCTCACCTGGAGAGGACACAGATATAGATATACGTACATACATACAGATATATAGATATACATACACGGATATACATATATACAGATACACAGATATATAGATGTACATATATACATATATACAGATATACATAGGTATACAGATATACATATATACAGATATACATATACACAGGTATACAGAAATACAGATATACATACACGGTTATACATATATACAGATACACAGATATATAGATATACAGATATACATATACACAGGTATACAGAAATACAGATATACATACACGGTTATACATATATACAGATACACAGATATATAGATATACAGATATACATATACACATATACACAGGTATACAGATATACATATACACAGGTATACAGATATACAGATATACATATACACAGGTATACAGATATACAGATATACATATATACATATACACAGGTATACAGATATACAGATATACATATACACATATACACAGATATACAGATACACAGATATACAGATAGACATACATATATACATATATACAGATACACAGATATATAGATATACAGATATACATATACACATATACACAGGTATACAGATATACATATACACAGGTATACAGATATACAGATATACATATACACAGGTATACAGATATACAGATATACATATACACAGGTATACAGATATACAGATATACATATACACAGGTATACAGATATACAGATATACATATACACATATACACAGATATACAGATACACAGATATACAGATAGACATACATATATACATATATACAGATATATAGATATACAGATATACAGATATACATATACAACAGACATCTCTGTCCATCACCTCTTGGTTTTTGCTTTCTCCATGTCAGGACTTGTCAGATTCTATAATAGAACAAAGCAATGAGCAGATATTAATGTTCAGTCCTTATAATATATCAATGACCCCCCCCCCCCCTCCATATAATATCAGGATAACCTGCCCCCTCCTCCTGTACAATCACATCGCAGGTATTTCCTTCTGCTCCTATTGTACAGACTTGCAGAGTCGGATGTAGTCGGGCAGGTGTATGAGAGTCTCAGGACTTACCGACATCCTGAGCTTGTTTCGGCCATTGGGAATAATATTGTTATTATATATGAGATAGATTGTATGTCAGAAAATCCTGCTATCGCCTCTCACAAGACACCGTGCGGTGTGAATACTGCTCAAATAAGGAAGGCGAACATTTCCAAAAAGATTCCCAGAATTCCATTATTAGTTGTATCATTAGATGTATTATTAGATTATTACATGTATTATTATTATTATTATTATTATTATTATTATTATTATTATTATTATTATTAATTTTTATTATTGTTTTATTAGTTGCATTTTTATATTATTAGATATATTATATTATACTTTTTATTGTTGTTTTATTAGTTATATTATTAGTTGTATTTTTATATTAGTTTATTATTATATTAGTTTATTTTTATATTATTAGTCGTATTATTATATTAGTAGTAGTTTATTATTATTATTATTAGTAGTAGTAGTAGTAGTAGTTTATTATTATATTATTATTATATTATTAGTTTATTATTATATTAGTTTATTTTTATATTATTAGTCGTATTATTATTATATTAGTAGTAGTTTATTATTATTATTAGTAGTAGTAGTAGTAGTAGTAGTAGTAGTAGTAGTAGTAGTTTATTATTATATTATATTATTATTATATTATTAGTTTATTATTATATGATTTATTTTTATTATTATATTAATATTAATAACTAATAAAACAAGAGCCGACAGACTACAAAGCCATTTGCCATAGAGCAGTAGTGGTGAGGTTGGTTCCAGTGTCCCCCTGTCTGTCTGTCTGTCTGTGTCCCCCTTGGAGGCTCCTGATGATGGGATGTGATTGCACAAGGTAGAGGCTCCTGATGATGGGATGTGATTGCACAAGGTGGAGGCTCCTGATGATGGGATGTGAGGGCACAAGGTAGAGGCTCCTGATGATGGGATGTGATTGCACAAGGTGGAGGCTCCTGATGATGGGATGTGAATGCACAAGGTAGAGGCTCCTGATGATGGGATGTGATTGCACAAGGTGGAGGCTCCTGATGATGGGATGTGATTGCACAAGGTGGAGGCTCCTGATGATGGGATGTGAATGCACAAGGTGGAGGCTCCTGATGATGGGATGTGAATGCACAAGGTGGAGGCTCCTGTAATTAATTCACTGTCTCTTTTAATCAAACTGAAAGAGGCTTCAGGTTCCTTCTACCTGACAGCAGCCAATGGCAGAGCAGCTCCCGGGTCACGTGGTGTGCAGAGCCTGACACATTATCAGCCCTGCCAAAGTCACACAAGTTGTGGAGAGAAAAAGGCTTGAAGTGACAGAGAGAGGAGATCTGAGCCTGAGAGGACCCCTCCCCACCCCCAGCCCACTGCAGGACACAGCAAGCAACACAGCAGTTCAAAAGGAGAAGATCTGAGGCTGCAGGACCCCCTGAGTGACTGAGGAGGACTACAAGGCTCAGCACACCAGACACTGATAGTACAAGGAGGCTACAAGGTGCTAGAGCTGCAGAGAAGACCCTGGATAGGCACAAGACCCCGACCCTGGACTTGTCATAGGCACAAGACCCCGACCCTGGACTTGTCATAGGCACAAGACCCTTGTTCTGTGGAGAGGAGACCCTGGATCTGGTCAGTGGCTGAAAACCCTAAGCCTGGGCTGGTCATAAGTACAGTGGAAGACCCCTGTCCTGTCCACAGGAGACCCTGGACCTGTCACAGGCAGGAGACCCTGGACCTGTCATAGGCAGAAGACCCCTGTCCTGTCCACAGGAGACCCTGGACCTGGTCATTAGCAGAAGATCCTGATCTTGGACTGGTCACAGGAAGAAGCCCCCTGTCCTGTAGAGAGGAAACCCTGGACCTCATCTCTGGCAGAAACCCCCTGACCCCGGGCTGGTCTCAGCCTCAAGCCCCTTGTACTGAGCAGGTTTCCTGAGCGCTCTCCAAGGTGCTGAAGTCTTGGTCCTTGGAGAATCCTGGGATGACCCCTACCACAGGATGACCCCCCCGCCTGGGCTGTTGGCTGTGATCAGAGCCCCCTCTCCCTCTTCTTCTTCTTCTTCCTCAGCTTTTCCTTCTTCAGATCGATTTTGCCATCATTGCTCCGGTTACTCAGCAGATCCCCTCCATTGATTTTCGGCAGGGGTCTTCTCCTGGGGTCGCGACCACTCAGCTGCAGGACAGGAGTTATAACCTCTGGGTACCCGGACACTCTCTGGATGGCACCAGGTCTGGACCTTCATTTTGGGAATTAAGTGGAGAATATTTTTGGGTGGATTTTTTTGGGTTTTTTGCTGCTTCCAGACTGAATGTTAATGTGACAAGTCCGAGGAGTCTGAATGGAAGGAGCGAACGGATTTGGGATTGACACCATCCTGTCCCATAGAGCCAGTAGCCCTGGGCTAGCTCAGGGGGACACACTGATGGGGGACAGCAGGTCACCCCTGGAGCTCAGCCCCAGGTCAGAGGTCAGCAGTGTCTGTTCTCCTCCCCCCTCCCCAGCTAGAGAGTGTTTGGAGGGGGTCAACACCAGGCAAGGGGTGGCCATGGCCATTGAGTCCCATCTCCAGCCCGGGCTCTCTGCCCCTTCCCAATCCAGGACTGTCACCTCGTCCTTCCTCATCAGAGACATCTTAGCAGACTGTAAGCCCCTGGCTACCTGCGCCCCTTACTCCAGCCAACCCGCCCAAGACCTGAGCCATTGCCTGGCAGGGAAAACCGCAGAAGACTTCAGGGAAAAACTGGAGAAAAGCAGCAGCTCCTGCTCGTCCGAGTCTGAATATAAAGGTAAAGGTGAGTGTAACCCCTTCCTCCCCACCCTGCTACACAGTGCACCCTAAAAAGTGATTCTAGTAACCCCTTCCCCCAATAACTTGCCTCCATCATGACAATATCGATCCATTGATCTGACAGATTCTCAGTTTACTTCTCTCTGAGTTTTGTGCTCAGAAAAGAAACAAAAATCTCAGAATTTATTTCTAATTTTTTATTTCCATTTTTAATTTCTATTTTTATTATTTTTTATTTCTATTTTTATTATTAATTTTTATTTCTATTTTTATTATTAATTTTTTTTTAATAAGCGCAGAATAAAAGTTCCAGAAATCCATAAGAAATTCTGATGTGAAACTAATGAGTGGGATTCCCGGGGTCGCAGAATCCCCTCCGAGGCCTCATTATGGGATAGAAATATTAGGAATTAACATAAAAGCGGAAATCCGAATTATTACTACAAGTCTCAGCAGGCAATGAGATGAAAGAACATGCGGCATGTCCGGGTCTAGGGCTTCGTTCACACACAGGGCACTTATTTGCGGAAAACATTTTTTTTTCCGTTTTTGTTCTACCTTTTTAATTTATTGTGTTAAAAACCAAAGTAAAGGCCGAAACTATTCTGAGATTTCTCCTTCAGTCATTAAATAGCAAATACTTCACATTTATAAAACGAAATATTTGTATAAACCCCGAAATGTAATGTAGAATGTGAGGCAGAGAGTCAGAGGAATGTTTATTAGATAAGTTTACTTATAAAGGACATTTGGGGATTTTTAGATTTTATGACTTTATCATTTACTGATTTGGAATTTTTGGAGACAAATTATCTATTTTTTTTTTTCTGATGATTTTTTTTTAATGTGATATGAAATTTTCCTGCTGATATTCTGCAGCTCTTGTAATAAGCAGATATTGGGGGTATTTCGTGATGCGGTTTATTAGGTGATGCGGTTCTGGATGCGGCTTCTGCTCCCCTGTGACTCAATTAAGCGGATTATTTGTCTCCTACAGAAGGAATCAGGAAATGTCACATCATAAAATACTCAGAAAGCCCCGAACAAGGGAAACCAGAATAGATCAGGCCAGACTAGATGCGGTACCGCACTACATAGAACAGGAGAAAAACTGCACATAATATACCGCACCAGGTCAGAGAGAGAGATGGATGTAGGAAAGATAGATAGATAGATAGATAGATAGATAGATAGATAGATAGATAGATAAAATAGATAGATAGATAGATATGAGATCTATCTATCTATCCATCATATCTATCATATCTATTCATCTATCTCCTATCTATCTATCTATCTATCTATCTATCTATCTATCTATCTATCTATCTATCTATCTATCTATCATATCCATTCATCTATCTCCTATCTATCTATCTAATCTATCTATCTATCCATCCATCATATCTATCCATTCATCCATCATATCTATCTATCTATCTATCTATCTATCTCCTATCTATCTATCTATCTCCTATCTATCTATCTATCTATCTCAGATCTGTCACATTTATCAGTTTGAAAGACGGATCACATATATAAATATATATTAGACTTAAGATAGATAGATAGATAGATAGATAGATAGATAGATAGATAGATAGATATGGAATAGATAGATAGATATGATTGTAGATAATATTACTAATTTCTTACTTTTTATTATAGATGAATATTGGGATTTATTTCAGGAAAGGGATAATATAAATAATTATAGACAATAAATCCATTAGATCCGGATATACATGTAATATAGAGTCAGATGACGTCACCTCATACTGTATATTAATAGCTCATTATATATTATATATATTATACAGAGTTTCTGATTATCTGTGAATATTGTGGATTTTTCACTGATGCTCTTGGGCTCTGTACACACATCTGGGACTCCTGGTATCATCACTAAACATGTTCTGTGTGGCAGAGTTTGTCCCCTAGTACTAAGTATGACATGTCTGTCATGGATCTATAGTGTATATATATATCTGTATCTGACATGAGATTAGACTTTGTGTTGGATTCCACAGAATAATCTACAACTTTCCTATCTCATTATATAATGGCTGAGAAACCAGATCAGCTCTGCTACATGTGTACCGCACACAGTATACACTACTGGATATATATATAATCATGTCTAATGTGGTCTCTGGTAATATATTACATGAATAACTCAGATTATAAGAGCCGAGCAATATAGGTGACGTATATAGGACAGATTACACCAAAAACTAATATACTGTGTGCCATAAGTGTCATATATAATATACAACTAATATACTCTATGCTATACATGTCATATATAACAGGACTAATATACTCTATATCATACATGTCATATATAATATACAACTAATATACTCTGCTATAAGTGTCATATATAATATACTCTGTGCTATACATGTCATATATAACATACTAAAAATGAATATTATATTCTATAACTGCAGACTATTATAATCTGTAGTTTATATATATATATAATGTATAATACAGGACTATAATAATCTGTGCTATAGGTGTAATATATAACATGACTATTATAATCTGTAGTTTATATACAATGTATAATACAGGACTATAATAATCTATAACTCATTATATAGATATAACTATTATACTCTGTGCTGTACATGTCATATATAACACACAACTATTAGAACCCGTACTATAGGTGTAATGTATAAGAGGACTATTATAATCTATAGCTCAGGAGGATTATTATAATATGTGCTATAGGTGTAATATATACCAGGACTATTATAATGTCTTCTATATATGTCAAATATAACAGGATTATTATACTCTGTGCTGTAGGTGTAATATATAACATGCTAAAACGAATATTACAATGTATCACTCCAGACTATTATAATCTGTAGTTTATATATCATGTATAATACCGTATACAATATAATCTGTACAATAGATATAATCCTCCTGTATTAGGTCTGTATATAATGTATAGCACATGGATATAATCATCTACCACATTATACTATTATACTCGTTTCTATGTAAAGTATAACATGAGATTATTATAATCCGCACATGTATTACACGGGATTATAATCTATGTGATGTATGATTTGATCATGTCCAGTATGGATGGAATATATAACATGTATTATCTATGACAGGATTATTCTAATCTGACTTGTCCTTGTTCTGCTGATTGATGGTTACAGTAAAGGAGGAGGGGGAGAGAGAGATCTCCAGCTCCAGGGAGAGCCCCCCGGTCCGGCTGAAGAAGCCCCGCAAGGCCCGCACCGCCTTCACCGACCACCAGTTGGCGCAGCTGGAGCGGAGCTTCGAGAGGCAAAAGTACCTGAGTGTGCAGGACAGGATGGAGCTGGCGGCCTCCCTGAACCTCACCGACACCCAGGTCAAGACCTGGTACCAGAACCGCAGGTCAGTGCAGCGTCTGTATACAGTCCTGGGACACAATAACGCAGGTCAGTGCTAAGCCCGGCCACAGCAGAGTCTGTACAGTCCTGTGACAAAATAACGCAGGTCAGTGCTAACAGGGAGAGAAACGCAAAGCAAGTCTGCAGGCTAAAAACCAAAACCCAATCTCAGTATTCACCCGACTACAAATCCAGAGCAAAAGCAGATGTCGGCTCAAGGATAGCGCCAAATCCTGAACTGAGCGCAAACCCCACACCTATACCCGCTCAGTAACCTAGAGAATGAAAGCAGATACCCAAATATCGGTAATACATCGCGATATACCGCAGCAAAGAGCCGACTACAAATAGCGCCAAGTGCACAAGACGCGGTAACTGGCAGACAGGCTGGAAATGAGGCGTCTTCTACACATGGACATTATATATGTATTCTCTGTATACTGTGTGTTATATGTATTCTCTGTATACTGAGTACTCTCTATATTCTATGTACTCTCTTTATACTATGTCTTATATGTATTCTCTATATTCTGTGTACTCCCTGTATACTGTGTGTTCTGTGTATACTGTGTATTCCCTGTATACTGTGTATTCCCTGTATACCGGGGCCCTGGGCTCAGCCCATTCCTTACAATAATTAGGGCTGAGGTGACAGATTGTGGGATCATTTATGGCTCAGGTTATTGCTTCCTGATTTATCACATTTCTTCACATTCCCACTGACAAATAGAAAATAAATCAAGTGGATGAATTGTGGATAAGAGGGAAAGAAAACAACAACAAAAAATCACAGAAAAAAAACCCAGAAGATAAAAATTAAACTTTAATAATGACATTTATTATTCAGGAACTTCAGGGCGTCTCTTACTATGTGATATTATCTGTCTATAGGGCTGGATGGATTATTACAGGATTAATAGAGGAATTTATTACACTGCTAATTGGACTAAAAATACATTAAAAAAAAAACAGATGATGAAATAATAATAATACTAATAATAATAAATAATAATAATAATAATAATTCTGCAGTGATCTGAGCGCTCAGAGAAGATGGAAATATACAAATTATTCTCAGAATGTAATAAGAATATCCACATTATTCTATATTATTACATTGTATTGGATCTAATGATTAACCCTTTATTATATTTCCCATCACATTGTCTAGAATGATCACTGTGATATTTTCTTTCTAGAATTATTATATTTTGCTTCCTTATTTTCAGTCTAATTGATTCTATAATTATTCATTAGATCTGTTACTTCTCTTCATTATCACTTCTATAATTATTACTATTATATTTTCCTTTTATTATATACAGTTATATTTTCTGTTATGATGTTTATGATATAATTATTACTGTGATATATTTGTATCAATTATGTAATAATTATATTGTATTTATATTTCGTATCATTTGTATCTAATTCTTATTTTTATCTCAGTCTATTCAGTATCACATATTATTATATTATTATTATTATATTATTATATTCCATGGCGTTCTATTCCACATCTGCGTTTCTATAATCCGCGCGTCTTTTGCGTGTGTGACCAGCGCCAGTAAATCCGCCGTCGCGCCCCCTCACTTTTCCGTCTTTTGCCCCCTTACATCCTTCCTGTTCCAAATGTAATTTTCACTTTCAAAAAACCCAAAAAGTTTTACAAATTCCGAAGATAAAAAAAATTAAACTTAGACTCCGGTTTGGGTTTTTCTCTCTATTTCCCTCTTTTTAATGGCGCCCATAAAACGCCGGCGCTGCCCGCCACATAAACAACGATATATAACACATTGACACATTAATAATACAGTAACAATTTCTACTTTGGGCATCAATAATTAAGCGGCTGTTTCAGTAATTACACAATTATTATAATTATGATTGATGAATAATTCAGGGCGATATTTTTGGGATGTGAAGGGCTGAGATGACGTGAGATCGGCGCCGCAGCCCAAGGAATTGAATTATTATAGAATCTGTACAATAGATTGTGACATTCCTCGCGAGGTGTCCTAAGGGGATCACGACGTCTTACAGACAGGGATATTTATACGCGTCCTCCCCTCTTTACATTTTTGTGAGAGAGAATTTTTTACGTTTGTTTGATTTACAGTTAAACTTTTTTTTTTTTTTTTTTTTTTAAATACAAATTCTGCCATGTACACATCTATAGGATCATCCTGCCATGTGTACATGTATGGGATCATCCTGCCGTCTATACATTTATAGGGTCAGTCTGCCGTGTATACATCTATAGGATCAGTCTGCCGTGTATACGTCTATAGGGTCATCCTGCTGTGTATACGTCTATAGGGTCATCCTGCGGTCTATACATGTATGGGGTCATCCTACAAGCCAAAAACACTCATTCATTCATTCATTTCCACCAAGTGAATAAAAAAAGTAAAGTTCTAGAAATTTTGGTGAATTTAGTTTTTTTTTGATCATTTCTAGATTTAAAAAATTAAAAACAATCCAATGTACAAAAAAAACCAAAAACCAAATGTAAAATAGAATTTAAAATCGAAAGGGTTTTTTTTAAACCAAAAACTTTCGATCATTTGGATGTCACTTTTTTTTTTTTTTTAAGATATTTGTTGTTACATTTAAATATAATAATACAATAAAAAATATGTAAAACAATATAAACCCCCCCTCCTTATCTGTTTAGTCTTGATGTCAAGTAATAATACTCAGTAATTGTGAAAACTAAAATCTGTAAGTTCTGGTCAATTTTTTCTCCACATTTTTGTGCCATTTTTGCGGCGTGCAGGTGTTTGCGTTGGACATTCATTAGGACGTATTCACATGTAGCCGTTTAGCTGCAGAACACCAAAGTTCTGTTCATGCGGATGGGGCTGCTTCAGCAGTTTCTGTACACGTAAATAGAACAGTCACAGAAACTTCTGCAGTAAATCCGTCCTGTGTGAATTTGCCCTTTGACAGTTTTTGGCGGTTTTAGAATTAAGGGTCACATAAAGCATAAAAAACATAAATAAACCAATAAATAGGTATTTTCCTTGTGGGCTGTAAAGTGGCACAATCCCTGCAGATTGTGGTGCGGAGAAGGGCCACATTCTAATCTTTGCAGAGCATTGGTCTGGGCATCTTCGCATTTAGCAGATTTTTAATGTTTTTTTTGCCGTCCCCCCCTCCAGTTACATTGTACCGAACTACGTTGCACTGTTTTTCAACCCAACAAGTTGTAAATCAGCCAATAACAGCCTTTATATTAAATATACATTACAATAAAAAGATCCTTAAAGGGCAACTCCATCCAAGATATAAGACCCCCCCATACACATTGCTACCCTCTCTCTGGTTCGTCCGCTCAGCCATTTTAAGTTCCGTCCTATAACCTTGTGAGATTCACACCTTAAAGACAGAGAAATCTTTCACTTTTTGAATACATAAGAGGTAGTCACGGCTCCGCCCATGTCACAAAGTAACAATATAATCTTATTATAGGTTCTGACTCATAAATGTAACAAAGTAACAGAATCTTTCTAAATAGCAGACTCCTTAAGCTCTTGTATTTCTATATTCCAGGACAAAGTGGAAGAGACAGACGGCGGTCGGACTGGAGTTACTGGCAGAAGCGGGAAATTACTCCGCTCTACAAAGGATGTTCCCTTCTCCGTACTTCTACCCACAGAGCCTTGTGTCTAACCTGGACCCGGGTGCTGCACTTTATCTCTACAGAGGCCCCACTGCACCTCCCCCGGCTTTACAAAGACCTTTGGTCCCCAGGATCCTTATTCATGGACTTCAAGGTGGCGCCGAGCCCCCACCTGCCCTGCCCCCCCTCACAGGAGTCCTACCAAGGGCGGCACAGCCACGGTGAAGAGGTCTCAAGAAACTCAACCAGGTGCCAAAGTCATAGACTTCACCGACGCACCAGAGAGCAGGTGACCTCATCAGCGATGGGACTAAACACCGACTGTCTTTGGGACAGACTTACAAAAACTTTACTAAGACGTAAAAGTGACCTTCTGAGACTAAAAGGAGACTTCAAAAACTACGAGAAGACAAAAAAATATTGTAATATGATTGAACTTGATCCCTCATTTCTCAGAAACTGGAAATTTTCCAGGAGTAATTTATATCTCGTCATTGGTGTTCTTAGCTTGATGGAAGAAACGGTAACAAAAAAAAAAAATTACAAAAAATTGCCACAAAAATTCAAAAAATTTCAACAGCAAATTAAACCCTTGAATCACCAATTTTGCTTAGAGCTGGGTGACAACCAACATGGCTGCCTGGGCAAAAAGGTTTCCAAAAATTTGTTAGAATTGGTCCAGGACATTCTTTAGTTTTTCTGAGTTATATGCTCTTTAATTTTGATAAAAAAAATTGTGGGGGGAGGAGTTAAAAGTTCTAACACCATTTTTGCAATGTGGCAAAGAACCTTTGTGCCCTCTCAGGCTCCGAGGGGTGGTCGGCCAACTATAAAAAAAAAAAAAAAAAAAAAAAATTTTTAAATTATCCATTTATTCCTGAGGCCAAAAATTCACTGTGATCTAAGAAAAACTCATTGACATATAAAAAGTGGTAAAAGATAAGGCTCAGCCACAAAACCGGCCATCGCTTGTGTTAATGGTGATAAAGCGAAGGTGTACAATAAGCCAATGATAAATCTCAGCCTGTAAGCCCCGCCCCTGAGGATCCTGATAGCCGTATAATTACATAGATTTACTGTTGATTACGTTGCTGCTATCCCTGTACATACAGACATGTTCATGGTTTGTCACTAGGCCTCGGCACGATGTGGAGCTACAAGATCCAGCCGAAGGGACCACAGGTCTGAATATAATTTGGAAGTTTCTCATTCTGGATAAATGGAGGGTCATTCTGAGAAATAAGGCCTTGTGTACATAGTCCTTTGTATATTGAGCGCCGCCTTCTACCTATTTATAAACTTCACAGATGATATTATTCAATATGATTTTCCCAGCAAAAAATAAAAAACACTCCAAAACTGCGGAGAAATTTCTTGTGTTAACCTCTTACGTGCCATAACAAAGTTCAGGCGTGACAAGAAAAAAAAAAAAAAAAAATCTATCTGGGGAAAATGGCTTCCTGCTCAGACAGGCCGAGATTTGAAGGGGATAAAAAATTTTTACGTGCCCTGAGAAATTGGCTACAGGGTTGGACTAGCATTACGCCATCGTCCATCAGCAGAACTTCCCTGCTTGTGCGTATTTATGTGAGCGTGGCATGATGATGGCGGCCATTTTGTGGCCTCATACAATTCTCTCAGTGAGGTGGCCCCTATGAGTCCCTTTGATTCAATAAGGTAACCCGTCTCACATCGTTTGGTGTAATGTACGTTACTGAATCCTTGACTAGGATTTTAGGAAGGTTACCACCCACAAAATGGCGGCCTGCATTTATTTTAAGATTTTTAGAAATTTCACCATTTTACCGCCATACGATGTTATCGCCACCCCTCCAATGCCGCGGGTGAGCCAGTTCACAATGAGAGGTGGCTACGGAGAAATCGACTCCCGTTCACGTGTAGCCATTGTTCCACTTGCAGACTGGGATGTGAATTGGCGCATTTTGGTATTGGGGGAGGGGTTTAATGCATTTAAAGGGATTGTCCATGAGAAAGAATCCATAGTGATCCCTACAGAGCAGATTTTTCGGTAGCCTGGCACGGCAGAGGTTAACGTCTCCTCCGCAGTCTGACGTGTACGTGTATTTTTTAAGCGCCCGTGGACCTGGATGTCACCATCACTTATTTATTCTCTGTTCAATGACTTTATGGGTAATAAAATGCCAGAAAAATCATTAAAAATGAATCAGAAATATTACAGCACCGTGTCATGTGATCAATGGCAAACAACAGTGGGCGCCATCTTGTCTCTGGTATCAAAAATTCATCATTAGCATCACCAGAGTAAAGATCCCATTAGATACGAATAAGGAGAGGGGTAGGGGGGAGGTTTAGATGATGCTTCCCTTTAAGTACCTCACAATATGGCTGCCACCATCTTATATTGCATTTTATATGGCGGTCCATGGTAGCTGCAGCGTCCTGGGCGCCATTATACAGATATATCTCACCTATCGCACCCCATGAAACAATGGGAAATAAGATAAAGGAGTCACTAATTTATGATAAAATGGCGCAACATGTTGCTAAGTACTGTCAGCGTCCAATAACTGAGAAGGCGACGTAATGACTACAACTCCCAACACACTGACCGACATACCGACATACCGTGTCACTGACGGCGCCAGCTGTGCCGGTACTACAACCATCCCCTCCATAGAAACCAGCGCAGGCCTGAAGCAGTTGCCCATAGCAACCATTCAGCTCACAGCTTTCATTTTCTGACCTGGAATGGATTCTGATTGGATGCTGGGGGCAGGTGCATCCCCATTGCAGTGATCTGATTGGTTGCCACTGACACCTGCCAGTAATGGGGCCGACTGTAGGACAGGGGAATACAATCTATTACTATCTGTTATCAGCCATGTCAGGAGAGGAGAGGCCGACTGTAGGACAGGGGAATACAATCTATTACTATCTGTTATCAGCCATGTCAGGAGAGGAGAGGCCGACTGTACGACAGGGGAATACAATCTATTACTATCTGTTATCAGCCATGTCAGGAGAGGCCGACTGTAGGACAGGGGAATACAATCTATTACTATCTGTTATCAGCCATGTCAGGAGAGGAGAGGCCGACTGTAGGACAGGAGAATACAATCTATTACTATCTGTTATCAGCCATGTCAGGAGAGGAGAGGCCGACTGTACGACAGGGGAATACAATCTATTACTATCTGTTATCAGCCATGTCAGGAGAGGCCGACTGTAGGACAGGGGAATACAATCTATTACTATCTGTTATCAGCCATGTCAGGAGAGGCCGACTGTAGGACAGGGGAATACAATCTATTACTATCTGTTATCAGCCATGTCAGGAGAGGCCGACTGTAGGACCGCAGAATACAATCTATTACTATCTGTTATCAGCCATGTCAGGAGAGGAGAGGCCGACTGTAGGACAGGGGAATACAATCTATTACTATCTGTTATCAGCCATGTCAGGAGAGGAGAGGCCGACTGTAGGACAGGGGAATACAATCTATTACTATCTGTTATCAGCCATGTCAGGAGAGGCGAGGCCGACTGTAGGACAGGGGAATACAATCTATTACTATCTGTTATCAGCCATGTCAGGAGAGGAGGGGCCGACTGTAGGACAGGGGAATACAATCTATTACCAGCCATGTCAGGAGAGGAGAGGCCGACTGTAGGACAGGGGAATACAATCTATTACCATCTGTTATCAGCCATGTCAGGAGAGGCCGACTGTAGGACAGGAGAATACAATCTATTACTATCTGTTATCAGCCATGTCAGGAGAGGAGAGGCCGACTGTAGGACAGGGGAATACAATCTATTACTATCTGTTATCAGCCATGTCAGGAGAGGCGGACTGTAGGACAGGGGAATACAATCTATTACTATCTGTTATCAGCCATGTCAGGAGAGGAGGGGCCGACTGTAGGACAGGGGAATACAATCTATTACCAGCCATGTCAGGAGAGGAGAGGCCGACTGTAGGACAGGGGAATACAATCTATTACTATCTGTTATCAGCCATGTCAGGAGAGGAGGGGCCGACTGTAGGACAGGGGAATACAATCTATTACCAGCCATGTCAGGAGAGGAGAGGCCGACTGTAGGACAGGGGAATACAATCTATTACTATCTGTTATCAGCCATGTCAGGAGAGGAGGGGCCGACTGTAGGACAGGGGAATACAATCTATTACCAGCCATGTCAGGAGAGGAGAGGCCGACTGTAGGACAGGGGAATACAATCTATTACCATCTGTTATCAGCCATGTCAGGAGAGGCCGACTGTAGGACAGGAGAATACAATCTATTACTATCTGTTATCAGCCATGTCAGGAGAGGAGAGGCCGACTGTAGGACAGGGGAATACAATCTATTACTATCTGTTATCAGCCATGTCAGGAGAGGCGAGGCCGACTGTAGGACAGGGGAATACAATCTATTACTATCTGTTATCAGCCATGTCAGGAGAGGCGGACTGTAGGACAGGGGAATACAATCTATTACTATCTGTTATCAGCCATGTCAGGAGAGGAGGGGCCGACTGTAGGACAGGGGAATACAATCTATTACCAGCCATGTCAGGAGAGGAGAGGCCGACTGTAGGACAGGGGAATACAATCTATTACTATCTGTTATCAGCCATGTCAGGAGAGGAGGGGCCGACTGTAGGACAGGGGAATACAATCTATTACCAGCCATGTCAGGAGAGGAGAGGCCGACTGTAGGACAGGGGAATACAATCTATTACCATCTGTTATCAGTCATGTCAGGAGAGGAGAGGCCGACTGTAGGACAGGGGAATACAATCTATTACTATCTGTTATCAGCCATGTCAGGAGAGGAGAGGCCGACTGTAGGACAGGAGAATACAATCTATTACTATCTGTTATCAGCCATGTCAGGAGAGGAGAGGCCGACTGTAGGACAGGGGAATACAATCTATTACTATCTGTTATCAGCCATGTCAGGAGGGGAGAGGCTGACTGTAGGATAGGAGAATACAATCTATTACTATCTGTTATCAGCCATGTCAGGAGAGGCCGACTATAGGACAGGGGAATACAATCTATTACTATCTGTTATCAGCCATGTCAGGAGAGGAGAGGCCGACTGTAGGACAGGAGAATACAATCTATTACTATCTGTTATCAGCCATGTCAGGAGAGGCCGACTGTAGGACAGGAGAATACAATCTATTACTATCTGTTATCAGCCATGTCAGGAGAGGCCGACTGTAGGACAGGAGAATACAATCTATTACTATCTGTTATCAGCCATGTCAGGAGAGGCCGACTGTAGGACAGGGGAATACAATCTATTACTATCGGTTATCAGCCATGTCAGGAGAGGAGAGGCCGACTGTAGGACAGGGGAATACAATCTATTACTATCTGTTATCAGCCATGTCAGGAGAGGCCGACTGTAGGACAGGAGAATACAATCTATTACTATCTGTTATCAGCCATGTCAGGAGAGGAGAGGCCGACTGTAGGACAGGGGAATACAATCTATTACTATCTGTTATCAGCCATGTCAGGAGAGGCGAGGCCGACTGTAGGACAGGGGAATACAATCTATTACTATCTGTTATCAGCCATGTCAGGAGAGGCCGACTGTAGGACAGGAGAATACAATCTATTACTATCTGTTATCAGCCATGTCAGGAGAGGAGAGGCCGACTGTAGGACAGGGGAATACAATCTATTACTATCTGTTATCAGCCATGTCAGGAGAGGCGAGGCCGACTGTAGGACAGGGGAATACAATCTATTACTATCTGTTATCAGCCATGTCAGGAGAGGCGGACTGTAGGACAGGGGAATACAATCTATTACTATCTGTTATCAGCCATGTCAGGAGAGGAGGGGCCGACTGTAGGACAGGGGAATACAATCTATTACCAGCCATGTCAGGAGAGGAGAGGCCGACTGTAGGACAGGGGAATACAATCTATTACTATCTGTTATCAGCCATGTCAGGAGAGGAGGGGCCGACTGTAGGACAGGGGAATACAATCTATTACCAGCCATGTCAGGAGAGGAGAGGCCGACTGTAGGACAGGGGAATACAATCTATTACTATCTGTTATCAGCCATGTCAGGAGAGGAGAGGCCGACTGTAGGACAGGGGAATACAATCTATTACCATCTGTTATCAGTCATGTCAGGAGAGGAGAGGCCGACTGTAGGACAGGGGAATACAATCTATTACTATCTGTTATCAGCCATGTCAGGAGAGGAGGGGCCGACTGTAGGACAGGGGAATACAATCTATTACCAGCCATGTCAGGAGAGGAGAGGCCGACTGTAGGACAGGGGAATACAATCTATTACTATCTGTTATCAGCCATGTCAGGAGAGGAGAGGCCGACTGTAGGACAGGGGAATACAATCTATTACCATCTGTTATCAGTCATGTCAGGAGAGGAGAGGCCGACTGTAGGACAGGGGAATACAATCTATTACTATCTGTTATCAGCCATGTCAGGAGAGGAGAGGCCGCCTGTAGGACAGGGGAATACAATCTATTACTATCTGTTATCAGCCATGTCAGGAGAGGAGAGGCCGACTGTAGGACAGGGGAATACAATCTATTACTATCTGTTATCAGCCATGTCAGGAGGGGAGAGGCTGACTGTAGGATAGGAGAATACAATCTATTACTATCTGTTATCAGCCATGTCAGGAGAGGCCGACTATAGGACAGGGGAATACAATCTATTACTATCTGTTATCAGTCATGTCAGGAGAGGAGAGGCCGACTGTAGGACAGGGGAATACAATCTATTACTATCTGTTATCAGCCATGTCAGGAGAGGAGAGGCCGACTGTAGGACAGGGGAATACAATCTATTACTATCTGTTATCAGCCATGTCAGGAGGGGAGAGGCTGACTGTAGGATAGGAGAATACAATCTATTACTATCTGTTATCAGCCATGTCAGGAGAGGCCGACTATAGGACAGGGGAATACAATCTATTACTATCTGTTATCAGCCATGTCAGGGGAGGAGAGGCCGACTGTAGGACAGGGGAATACAATCTATTACTATCTGTTATCAGCCATGTCAGGAGAGGAGAGGCCGACTGTAGGACAGGAGAATACAATCTATTACTATCTGTTATCAGCCATGTCAGGGGAGGAGAGGCCGACTGTAGGACAGGGGAATACAATCTATTACTATCTGTTATCAGCCATGTCAGGAGAGGCCGACTGTAGGACAGGAGAATACAATCTATTACTATCTGTTATCAGCCATGTCAGGAGGGGAGAGGCCGACTGTAGGACAGGGGAATACAATCTATTACTATCTGTTATCAGCCATGTCAGGAGAGGAGAGGCCGACTGTAGGACAGGGGAATACAATCTATTACTATCTGTTATCAGCCATGTCTGGAGGGGAGAGGCCGACTGTAGGACAGGTGACTACAAACTACTACTCTGTATTCAGTTGGGTGTTGGGTTCAGCGACTGTGACAACTCCAGCAGTGTTCGATCTTTTCACAACTAGAAGTTGCAGTCGCTGTACCTTCAGGGTCATTAGTGATGAAGGCACAGGGCGACATGGCGACCTTTGGTCATGTGACAGGAGTCGTGGCCAAAGTCACAGCATAGTCCCAGCCTAACTCCTGGTATTTAAAGCCAATTGGCGTCCCTGACCCCTGCCTGTCCAGGGCCTATTGTAAGAAGACAGGGGCCCCTCACACCTCTGTATTGTTAGCAGGACCTGGGATGAATTATTAATACTAATCACCCTGACATAATTGCTTAAGTGATTTAAATGGTCACTTTGCAGGATGGGTGGTTTCCGTCCCTTTAAAGTGTGGCTGGCTCGGTGACAGCCAGTGTGCCAGCAGCTGGGGACTGGGACAGACTGGAAGCGGCGACCAGTGCAGGCAGCCAACAGATGGACAGCGAAGCCTATTAACACATGCAGGGCGACCCCTCCCCCCTGTCACTGGCACATAAAGGGCAGAGAGGATCAGCATTGTCTATGAGCCCCGCAGGTCTAAGTGACCTCTCACATGTGCGGGACATTCTCAGACCGGGGAGGAACAAAAGTCTGTGTGAGCAATGGAGAAGCCCCACTGAAGATCTGCTCTCCGCACACGGTCCTGCCATGGACCCCGACGTCATGCACAAATGCAACCACAACTTTTTGGCTTAATTTTTGGCAACTCTCAGTAGTTTGTCGGTGGAACATTGAAGGGAATAACCTATTTATTAAAAGGTCATTAGTTCTCATCAATTTGACCGTTTTTGGGAAAAGTTGGGTGACAACCAATATGGCTGCCATGACTGTTCTTGCAGCAGTGACAAATCTGAATGGTGGCGAGGACACAGGGGGTAAAATGAGGGGAATTGCTTAAGTAGTGACCACCTAATATATTGGGATCACCGAACAGGGAGCAGCAATAACCAAACCTCTGTGGTAGGGTCACGAGATTTGCAAATTTTTGGTTAACGATACGCTATCACCCACTTTAGTGTTTACGGCTGACATGTTATAGGGGACGGGCAATGACACAGTGGGGCAGATTTACCAATAGTGTAACAGCAAAAACAGCCGCGGGGCCTTGGAAGGTTCCCCAAAATCTGGCATGTCTTAGTCGCCTCCATTGTAATAATTTGGATCAATATTTTGCAATTTACAAGTGGACCCAGTTGCGGCCCCTTGACTACTACATAGTAGCGCACAAACCATACAAATGACCCGAATTGAGTCATTCGTAAATTAGTAAATTTATCCCAATGTTCACTTTTGCAGAATTTCCTGTATACTTATGTATAAGTGGCGTCAAAAAGAAATTTTTGTAAATATTTCTCCAAGTTTTTTTTTCTAGTAATATATAAATAAAAAATATTTGTAGGTTCTCACTATGAAAATTAATCTCAAACACTAATTATATACAATATAGAGCCAATAACCTGCACTGAATAAAATCTAAATAAAAATCTTTAAAGGGATTCTACCATTAAAACCTTTTTTTTTTTGTGGGTAAAATGTCGGAATAGTCTTTAGAAAGTCTATTCGTCTCTTACCTTTAGACGTGGTCTCCGCCGCGCCGTTCCTTAGAAATACCGTTTTTTACCGGTATGCAAATGAGTTCTCTCGCAGCGATGGGGGCTCCAAGAAAAGCGTCTCCAGCACCGCCTCCTTCTTCGTCCACAGCGTCATCTTCAATGTCTTCTTCCGGTGCAGGCTCGTAACTTCTAGGCCTTGGGCTTTGAGAAGAGCAGACTGCGCAGGTGCACAGGCCATGGGAAAATGGCCGCTATCAATACTGTGCAAGCGGCCATCGCAGTCTGCTCTGCCCAAGGCCCTTGGCCTAGAAGTTACGAGCCTGCACCGGAAGAAGACATTGAAGATGGCGCTGCGGACGAAGAAGGAGGCGGCGCTGGAGACACTTCTCTGGCAGCAGTGGGGACGTCCCCATTGCCGTTTGAGCGCTGGGGCCCGCCCCCATCGCTGCAAGAGAACTCATTTGCATACCAGTAAAACCGGTATTTCTAAGGAACGGCACAGCGGAGACCATGTCTAAAGGTAAGAGACGAATAACCTTTCTAAAGACTATTCCGACGTCTTATCCACAAAAAAAGAGGTTTTAATGGTAGAATCCCTTTAAAAACAATTGTTACAAATGTTCTTTAAAATTAATCAAAAATGTTTTTTTAAAAATTCCATTTATTCAAAAATTGACCAAAACCACGAAAAAAAAACAAAACAAGATGCAAAAATTCTACAAAAAGATTTGATGTAAAAATGAGAAAAAGGTAAAACTGATTAGAAAAGTTTCCGTTTTGTAGATTTTTTTTATTACAGTTTCTTAGAGATTCTGGATTTTGTCTCCCACAACTTTCTTGGCCACTTTTTGTCTCCCCCGATCCCCGGTCTTGTTTGCCAATTCTATTAACCTTTAGATTTGGTCTTTTTTTCCCCCCCTCGGCCTCTTTCATATTAATGGGCATTAATACAATTTTTTTTGGAGAAAAGCGCAGCAAGTAATTAAGTGGATCAGGCGGATTCCTTTGTGATCGGTGACGGTTTTGCATGTGAAAGGGTCCGGGCTAAATCCTTTGCCATGGATATGGTAGACAGAGAGGATTGTCCCCCGGATCGGGGGGTTAATGAACTGACAGACAAGTTTATATACAGCAGCCGGCGTACAACATATGCAGCCGCACACAAAAACCGCAGCTTCATGAAAAAAAATCCAACATGGATGGACTTAGACCCGAGGGATAAGTGGTTTAGATTAATCTCATTGAATAAGAAAGACGCCAGACAAAACTCCTTAAAATCATATTAAAAATCTATCAAAGACAACTTGTGGGGGGTGGGGGTGGGGAGGGGGCGCGGGTCTGAGGCGCCCGCAGCTTCGTGCTCAATGACAGAGACAAAATGGAAATCACTAAAAACAGATTCTACAAGATTGAATTTCCTCGTACCTTGGAGATGGGATGAAGGAGGCGCAGCACATCGTGGTAAAATGGCCATGAGGGGGCAGCAGTGTCACAGACTCCAGTTATTAATATCGCCATCTTCAGTATTAGGTAGAATTTTCTTTTAAAGGGGAACTCTAGAAACATTGTCTTGCTGATATGTGGATGGTTGTCTAGTAACAGGCGGTGCTGGCGCTGGGTGACTACCTGCTGCTCCTGCAATATACATGAAAACATGGCCGCCATAAACACAACCCAAAGGACAAGACGCCAAATTTACCAATCTTGGACAGTTTAAGCCAGGTTTGAGACAAGCATAAGACCATGATGGCCGCCAGGACCTTGACCCTTCCTCTAGGTCATAGGGAGAACTAAATCTGGGTCACTGGAACCCCAAGGGGTCTAATGCATACAAAATATATGGCTAGAGACCCGGCGCAGGGTGCCTCATGTTCACCATGCACTTGGCAGCAGTGAAGTATCTCAGCTCCTGTTGGATACGTCTTCTGATCCAAGTCACTTTCCCCATTCAGGACTTGGACGTTTCAATCCTGAGGCCGCGGCTCAGTGACAATGGCGAGTAATGTGAGACACAGGAACCCCGCGGCCCGACGACATCTTTATGAGTTCTGCTCCTTTATTCTCCTGGTAAGAGGAGACAATGATGAGAGTCCCGGCCACCGCCGCTGCCACCGCCGCACAAAGGCCTCCAGCAGAGAGGGGGCTGCAGGCAGGGCCAGGATTACACAGGCGGGAGCCCCCCCGGCCATAAATACCACCCAACTGATGACATGTGCAAGACACAGGACCTGATGACATCACACACTAGAAGATCCTTCATAGAATGACATCATAACACACAGGAGCAGCAGGATTAGCAAACATCATGTGAGATGACATCACAAAGTACAAGACCTGTGTAGTCACAGATGATGACATCACACAGCACAGGATAAGTATACATCACAATGATGACATCACACAGCACAGGATCAGTATACATCACAATGATGTCATCACACAGCACAGGATAAGTATACATCACAATGATGACATCACACAGCACAGGATCAGTACACATCACAATGATGACATCACACAGCACAGGATAAGTATGCATCACAATGATGTCATCACACAGCACAGGATAAGTATGCATCACAATGATGTCATCACACAGCACAGGATAAGTATACATCACAATGATGACATCACAGGATCAGTCTACATCACAATGACGACATCACACTGCACAGGATCAGTATACATCACAATGATGACATCACACTGCACAGGATCAGTATACATCACAATGATGACATCACAGGATCAGTCTACATCACAATGATGACATCACACAGTACAGGATCAGTATACATCACAATGATGACATCACACTGCACAGGATCAGTATACATCACAATGATGACATCACAGGATCAGTCTACATCACAATGATGACATCACACAGCACAGGATCAGTCTACATCACAATGATGACATCACACAGCACAGGATCAGTATACATCACAATGATGACATCACACAGCACAGGATCAGTATACATCACAATGATGACATCACACAGCACAGGATAAGTATGCATCACAATGATGACATCACACTGCACAGGATCAGTATGCATCACAATGATGACATCACAGGATCAGTCTACATCACAATGATGACATCACACAGCACAGGATCAGTCTACATCACAATGATGACATCACACAGCACAGGATCAGTCTACATCACAATGATGACATCACACAGCACAGGATCAGTCTACATCACAATGATGACATCACACAGCACAGGATCAGTATACATCACAATGATGACATCACACAGCACAGGATAAGTATACATCACAATGATGACATCACAGGATCAGTCTACATCACAATAATGACATCACACAGTACAGGATCAGTATACATGACAATGATGACATCACACTGCACAGGATCAGTATACATCACAATGATGACATCACACAGCACAGGATCAGTCTACATCACAATGATGACATCACACAGCACAGGATCAGTCTACATCACAATGATGACATCACAGGATCAGTATACATCACAATGATGACATCACACAGCACAGGATCAGTCTACATCACAATGATGACATCACACAGCACAGGATCAGTATACATCACAATGATGACATCACAGGATCAGTATACATCACAATGATGACATCACACAGCACAGGATAAGTATACATCACAATGATGACATCACACTGCACAGGATCAGTATACATCACAATGATGACATCACAGGATCAGTCTACATCACAATAATGACATCACACAGTACAGGATCAGTATACATGACAATGATGACATCACACTGCACAGGATCAGTATACATCACAATGATGACATCACACAGCACAGGATCAGTATACATCACAATGATAACATCATACAGCACAGGATCAGTCTACATCACAATGATGACATCACACAGCACAGGATCAGTATACATCACAATGATGACATCACACAGCACAGGATAAGTATACATCACAATGATGACATCACACAGCACAGGATCAGTATACATCACAATGATGACATCACAGGATCAGTCTACATCACAATAATGACATCACACTGCACAGGATCAGTATACATCACAATGATGACATCACACAGCACAGGATCAGTATACATCACAATGATGACATCATACAGCACAGGATCAGTCTACATCACAATGATGACATCACACTGCACAGGATCAGTATACATCACAATGATGACATCACAGGATCAGTATACATCACAATAATGACATCACACTGCACAGGATCAGTCTACATCACAATGATGACATCACACAGCACAGGATCAGTATACATCACAATGATGACATCACACAGCACAGGATAAGTATACATCACAATGATGACATCACACTGCACAGGATCAGTATACATCACAATGATGACATCACACTGCACAGGATCAGTATACATCACAATGATGACATCACAGGATCAGTCTACATCACAATAATGACATCACACTGCACAGGATCAGTATACATCACAATGATGACATCACACAGCACAGGATCAGTATACATCACAATAATGACATCACACTGCACAGGATCAGTCTACATCACAATGATGACATCACACAGCACAGGATCAGTATACATCACAATGATGACATCACACAGCACAGGATAAGTATACATCACAATGATGACATCACACTGCACAGGATCAGTATACATCACAATGATGACATCACACTGCACAGGATCAGTATACATCACAATGATGACATCACAGGATCAGTCTACATCACAATAATGACATCACACTGCACAGGATCAGTATACATCACAATGATGACATCATACAGCACAGGATCAGTCTACATCCCAGATCATGTCATCACATGGTGCAGAAACACAGTAGACATTATAGATGATGACATCACTTGGCACAGGATCAGTATGATCAGTGATGACATCACACACCACAGGGTTACCATACATGGTAATGACGACATCACACAGTACAGGACCCACACTCGATTCCACCTGTAGAATAGACATGGGGTGAGGCGGCCGTAGTAATGTGACCATCACCATGTGCCCCCTCCCCACCCCCATGGGGTCCACACTCGATTCCACCTCTAATTTGTCTCCATTTCTCAGCAGATTTTCCAATCACATAAAAAAATAATGAAACTTTACAAAATTATCTTTTTTTAATAATAAAACTTTGTCCGTTACAGATAAATTTTCCCTGAAAAAAAGTCCCATGATTGATCCAACTTCTCTCCGACCCTGAGCGGCACAGCTTTGGCTTCAGTCACACCCCAGATCTGGTCCCGTATTGTGTACTGAAGCTCCCTGTCCTGATGAATCAGTAAGATAAACCAGTCTGGGGGGGAGGGGGGTGTTTGAGATAAGAACGGTAAAAAATATGTCTGTGTTAATTACTCAGAGAGGTGTCAGTCTTCACTGCAGTGCTGGCATTCTCTTCATGAACCAGGAGGCTCAGGATGGACAGAGCAGAGAGTTAGTGCATGAAACAGAACAAGGACAATTAAGAACAACACAAAGGATAAGATGAAGATGTTTTTGCTCTCCATCAGCCGCTCACAACTCAAGGCTCCTTATGGTTACTCTGAGGCGTCTTCATTTTTTTGGGTCTGGCAGGAAATCCGCTGGAATACTCCGAGGTTAGGAGATCTGAAAATCGCTGCTTCCTCGTGACCGTCTTGTGTCTGTCCGTCCTGTGTGACAAATAAATATACGTGTATGAGTAAAGAGTGTCAGTCTACACTGCAGCTCTGTCATTCTACCCGTGACCCAGAAATTGCTAAATACACAATATAATAGCATCCAGTCTGTGCATAGCAAGTGATGAGACTCCGAGCATGCTGAGTGTTGTAGTGCACAGCAGATGAGGGCTGCAGAGGACTACTAGTCCCTCCTGACACAGGTAGCCCATCCCTTCTTAATCCCCCTGTAATTATCAGCTCAGGACCCCCGACCGGAGGTGGCGGCCATGCTGGGAGGGGAGCACGGCTGTTTGGTACTCAGATGTCAGGTCAAGACAAAGGTCAACCCGTCTAATCACCTTGTTAGTAGTGAAGAACCTTACAAGTGTGAACAAGGAACGAGCAGGTCACAGAGAGATGACGATTGTCCTGAGGGTGGTCGCTGACCCGGTACGAGGGTCTAACCTAAAACCTTGAGCCAGACTCTACCCAGACAAATTTTAACACATTCTATTCCCATTTTCGGTTATATCAGTTTCTGGGAAAGCTGGGTGCCAATCACTACCCACTGAAGCTTCCACAAGGTTGTCACACAGCTTTCCCAGAACCCCGGTGGGTAGAGTTGCCACATTATACAGCATTATTCTCCCTAGTTCCATGCTGCTGTATTTTCCCTTTAGGAGACTTTGGAAAGCTGGGTGACAACCCCTACTGGAAGGTGTCATGGCAGCGGTGACCACCCAGCTTTCCCAGAAATACATGGCCGGAGAGGCTTATAGTTACTGAGATGTTGGAGGGCTTATGCCCATCTACTAAGCGCTATATTCCGTCCTGTGGTTCCTTAGTAATGTCTGTTTCTGGGAAAGCTGGATGAACTCCATAAGGTCACTACACTTCCCTAGACATGGTCACCCAGCTTTCCCACATCCCTGAATGGCGACACTGCCTATCTATGTGATTATACACAGAGCTGGACAGACCTTACTATGGAGCGTCATAACTGCTGGGAGTTGTAGTTCCAGGTGATACATATACACATACAGAGCTGGACAGACCTTACTATGGAGCGTCCCTCGTACCTGCTGGGAGTTGTAGTCCTACAGGACATGTATACAACGCTGACCTCAGACCTTGTAGCTGCGTGCCTCTCCTAATAGGGTTAAGTGTGGATGATTGACATGGGAGGCGCCGGCGGCGTTTGCGGCACGCTGGTAACATGTTAACGTGCTCGGACACGGCGTCTGGGAAGAACTCTGAGACCTCCACCACATTAGGGGTAGAGGGTCCCACTGGACGGTCATTAATAGGACACTGTCGGATCACCCGGCCCCCCTCCCCGCCATGACACCCAAGTCTCTTTTTAATTGGGGTATTAAACTGCTTCCTTTTCAGCCCTGACAGGGTATGAAATGGGCTTATTGCGGGGGTCTCACCGCGCCCGCCTGATCCTATTGTCGTCCGGCCTTCACGGTCAACCTGCTTTTAGGAGAGCGAGACAATGACGCAGACCGTCTCCAAGATACTCTGGTTTTGCCAAAAAAATGGAAAAAAGAGGGGACACCATCTGTTTAATAACTAGATATGTGCAAAACCAAGATGGCGCCATCCAGAGAACATCCAATGGCCGGAGAAGATCATCAGAGAGTCCAAGAGATTGTCACCCAGCTTTACCAAGAGCCAGAACAGCAAAGGAGGGGAACCAGGACTGAAGTAAGAAAGATTGGCAAGGGGGGCTAGCTGGCAACCCGGCCCTTTTAGTGATCACCCAGCTTTCCCAGAGTCGAAGTGAAGGTAATTGCTATTTTATAGACTGCCTGATGGGATATCGGCTTTCCTGGGGCGGCAGGGGGGCTTACAACTACTGAAATCCCCTTAAATGATCTCTTAATGATCCTTTAGGGTCTGTAAATGGTCTTTTGTGCTCCGGAGCGCGACACGTTTCGGCACACCGGGAGCCGCTCTTGTTCTCAGCAGCCGGGACGTCTCCTGGGCTAAAGAGTAAAATAGAGGTGTGCAGACCCCGACTCCTTGTCAGCATAATCGCGTGACACGCCTGTGGCCGTCAGTCAGGACAGCGGCTGGCGAGGCTCCGGCCGCCCCATGCCAGGGAACCCGCGACTTAGCCGCTAATCACACTATTCTTCCCATCATAAAAGCCCCGGACAAATCCTTCTAGTCATGGGGCAGAAGAAGCCGGAGGAGGGGGGAGGGGGCTCAGGGGGTCCCAACCAATTCTCCATCTGCCTCCAGAGCCACAGGAATGAGACAATGGATCACCCCTGTCTGTGGAGTGGGGGGCGCCTGGCACCATATTGCTGGATGAGCCACTAGTAGTTCCCATATGGCAGGGTATATGGGGGTCTAGGGACAAAAGGGGCGTACAGTGAGCAATGGGGGGGTCCAATTGTATCAGAATAAACAGAGATTTCCATTTTTAAGGAACATTCCTTCCCCGCCTAAATCTAGACTGGTACAATCCCAATAATAAGGGGCAGAAGCCCCTGACCGATTCTCACTCCACCGAGGACCTCTGCTGGGGACCGCAGGTAATGCACCGGGCAGTGATGACCTCTGACTAGAATGTGGTTATATGGACTTATACAAGGGGGGACCCTCTGAAGTGTAAGGATCACAGGGGTCTGCAATAGTGGCCACATGTCCGGGCACAGAGAGCGGACCAGAAATGTTCACATCAAAAAATCTCTAAGGCAAATGGACACAGAAAGCCATCATGGCACAAGATAAAGGGTCATGTACCTAAATCTATTGATTCATGTGACAGGAAGGTGGAGAAGTGAAGCCGGACAACCTCAAGGAAAGGCCTGAAGTTGTCATAAAGAATTACTAGAAAACAGACTGTCACATAAAATTCAGCAGCAAAGAAAGAAGCATTCAAAGATACATCCTGTATTATACTCCAGAGCTGCGCTCACTATTCTGCTGATGCAGTCACTGTGTACATACATTACATTACTTATCCTGTATTATACTCCAGAGCTGCACTCACTATTCTGCTGGTGAAGTCACTGTGTACATACATTACATTACTTATCCTGTATTATACTCCAGAGCTGCACTCACTATTCTGCTGGTACAGTCACTGTGTACATACATTACATTACTTATCCTGTATTATACTCCAGAGCTGCACTCACTATTCTGCTGGTGAAGTCACTGTGTACATACATTACATTACTTATCCTGTATTATACTCCAGAGCTGCACTCACTATTCTGCTGGTACAGTCACTGTGTACATACATTACATTACTTATCCTGTATTATACTCCAGAGCTGCACTCACTATTCTGCTGGTACAGTCACTGTGTACATACATTACATTACTTATCCTGTATTATACTCCAGAGCTGCACTCACTATTCTGCTGGTACAGTCACTGTGTACATACATTACATTACTTATCCTGTATTATACTCCAGAGCTGCGCTCCCTATTCTGCTGGTGCAGTCACTGTGTACATACATTACATTACTTATCCTGTATTATACTCCAGAGCTGCGCTCACTATTCTGCTGGTGAAGTCACTGTGTACATACATTACTTATCCTGTATTATACTCCAGAGCTGTGCTCACTATTCTGCTGGTACAGTCACTGTGTACATACATTACATTACTTATCCTGTATTATACTCCAGAGCTGCACTCACTATTCTGCTGGTACAGTCACTGTGTACATACATTACATTACTTATCCTGTATTATACTCCAGAGCTGCACTCACTATTCTGCTGGTGAAGTCACTGTGTACATACATTACATTACTTATCCTGTATTATACTCCAGAGCTGTGCTCACTATTCTGCTGGTGCAGTCACTGTGTACATACATTACATTACTTATCCTGTATTATACTCCAGAGCTGTGCTCACTATTCTGCTGGTGCAGTCACTGTGTACATACATTACATTACTTATCCTGTATTATAATCCAGAGCTGTGCTCACTATTCTGCTGGTACAGTCACTGTGTACATACATTACATTACTTATCCTGTATTATACTCCAGAGCTGCGCTCACTATTCTGCTGGTACAGTCACTGTGTACATACATTACATTACTTATCCTGTATTATACTCCAGAGCAGCGTTAACTACTCTGCTGCTACAGTCACTGTGTACATACATTACATTACTTATCCTGTATTATACTCTGACTGCACCAGCAGAATAGTGAGCACAGCTCTGGAGTATAATACAGGATAAGTAATGTAATGTATGTACACAGTGACTGTACCAGCAGAATAGTGAGTGCAGCTCTGGAGTATAATACAGGATAAGTAATGTAATGTATGTACACAGTGACTGTACCAGCAGAATAGTGAGTGCAGCTCTGGAGTATAATACAGGGTAAGTAATGTAATGTATGTACACAGTGACTGTACCAGCAGAATAGTGACCGCAGCTCTGGAGTATAATACAGGATAAGTAATGTAATGTATGTACACAGTGACTGTACCAGCAGAATAGTGACCACAGCTCTGGAGTATAATACAGGATAAGTAATGTAATGTATGTACACAGTGACTGTACCAGCAGAATAGTGAGCACCGCTCTGGAGTATAATACAGGATAAGTAATGTAATGTATGTACACAGTGACTGTACCAGCAGAATAGTGACCGCAGCTCTGGAGTATAATACAGGATAAGTAATGTAATGTATGTACGCAGTGACTGTACCAGCAGAATAGTGAGCACAGCTCTGGAGTATAATACAGGATAAGTAATGTAATGTATGTACACAGTGACTGTACCAGCAGAATAGTGAGCGCAGCTCTGGAGTATAATATACACTGTAATAGTCATCATGCCCTTGGGGTCTCACCGCTTGGACTTCATTGCCTTCTGCTTCTTAGAGTTTCCTGCCAGCTGTTGGCTGAGGTTATGTGGGGCATCTCTAAGGCCAAAACTTTTGGATACATGACCCAGGTGTAGGGAGCGGACATGGAAAATGTGCTTCAGATCCTTGGGGTAAGTGGCATAAGAGCGAATGTAGGATTGCAGGGCTAAAAAAAAAAAGAAGGAAAGACGGATAAATCACCCACAATTTATACAATAGGTCCCTTTATTTTTTCCCATCATGCCTCAGGATGGAGGTTTCATGTTTTCTGTTGTGCCCACTGTCGCCCCCTGTTGATTTCTGAGGGTTCTCCACTGCACTTACATGTCAGTCTAATGTCTATGCCCGTTGTATAATCTGGTCCTGGGCTGGATCTATTGATGGAACATTAAAGGCGGTTCATGGTTATTCACCCCAGAAATGTCTACAGACCAGCAGGGGGCGCAGTGGCTGGCATCGGCTATCCTGTGGCATAGGGGTACTCCGCTGAGTCTCACTTAGGCAATGGAGTCTGTCCCGCTCATGTTCTCATAGATGTCTCCAGCTCAGAAAAGTCTTATAATGAAATTGTTTTCTAATAATTTAGTTAAAGCTCCTTCACACATATAGAGCGGAGTCTGCGCCCACCGAGAGAGCGCACACATCTCTGCTCCTCCAGCACACGTCCCTCTGCCGCACCTTTCTCCCCCTTCTATGCTCAGATAGAGAGAGCTTAGCGGCGGCTCAGGAGTAATCTCCCCCCGTCACTGCTGGATATTGGCGTTTATGAACAGTAATGAAAGTAAAAAGTGTCATTTTGGAGAGTGACGGCTGCGAGATCCAGGAGAATTACTGAGGAGGTTATCAAGAGAGGTGAACGAACCCGAGACATCGAGAGACAGCCGGACATGAGAGACACGACTATAGTACAAGGACACCATTATTATCTGTATACTGAGATATACTGCCATAAGTACAACTATATACCAAACTACTATAATACTACTCCTATGTACAAGACTAAGACTACTATAATACTGCTCCTATGTACAAGAATATAACTACTATAATACTACCTCCTATGTACAAGAATATAACTACTATAATACTACCTCCTATGTACAAGAATATAACTACTATAATACTGCACCTATGTACAAGAATATAACTACTATAATACTACCTCCTATGTACAAGAATATAACTACTATAATACTACTCCTATGTACAAGAATATAACTACTATAATACTACCTCCTATGTACAAGAATATAACTACTATAATACTACCTCCTATGTACAAGAATATAACTACTATAATACTACTCCTATGTACAAGAATATAACTACTATAATACTACCTCCTATGTACAAGAATATAACTACTATAATACTACCTCCTATGTACAAGAATATAACTACTATAATACTACTCCTATGTACAAGAATATAACTACTATAATACTACCTCCTATGTACAAGAATATAACTACTATAATACTACTCCTATGTACAAGAATATAACTACTATAATACTACTCCTATGTACAAGAATATAACTACTATAATACTGCTCCTATGTACAAGACTATAACTACTATAATACTACTCCTATGTACAAGAATATAACTACTATAATACTGCTCCTATGTACAAGAATATAACTACTATAATACTACCTCCTATGTACAAGAATATAACTACTATAATACTGCTCCTATGTACAAGAATATAACTACTATAATACTACTCCTATGTACAAGAATATAACTACTATAATACTACTCCTATGTACAAGACTATAACTACTATAATACTACTCCTATGTACAAGAATATAACTACTATAATACTACTCCTATGTACAAGAATATAACTACTATAATACTACCTCCTATGTACAAGAATATAACTACTATAATACTGCTCCTATGTACAAGAATATAACTACTATAATACTGCTCCTATGTACAACAATATAACTAATATAATACTACTCCTGTGTACAAGAATATAACTACTATAATACTGCCCACTATGTACAAGAAAATAACTACTATAATACTACTCCTATGTACAAGAATATAACTACTATAATACTGCCCTATGTACAAGAATATAACTACTATAATACTACCCCTATGTACAAGAATATAACTACTATAATACTACTCCTATGTACAAGAATATAACTACTATAATACTGCTCCTATGTACAAGAATATAACTACTATAATACTACTCCTATGTACAAGACTATAACTACTATAATACTGCCTACTATGTACAAGAATATAACTACTATAATACTACTCCTATGTACAAGAATATAACTACTATAATACTACTCCTATGTACAAGAATATAACTACTATAATACTACTCCTATGTACAAGAATATAACTACTATAATACTACTCCTATGTACAAGAATATAACTACTATAATACTACTCCTATGTACAAGAATATAACTACTATAATACTACCTCCTATGTACAAGAATACAACTACTATAATACTACTCCTATGTACAAGAATATAACTACTATAATACTGCTCCTATGTAAAAGAATATCCTATTAATATTATAAATGTGAAAGTTTGTGGGTTTGTGAGTTTGGATGTTTGTTCCTCAATCACGGAAAAACCGCTCCACCAATTTGGCTGAAATTTTCCACAATCATAGTTAATACATCCGATTGCGCAATAGCCTACTTTTTGTCACAATAGCACACATACGTTTGGGCCAGGACCCCCACAAACCCCAAACTCACACCACCAGCTCTGCAATCTCACACACTTTGGACCATAGCAAGCCACAAAATTCATATTGCCCTCTGCAGCCTCGCCCCTAACCCCACACAATCACATTCACATATACTTTACCACTTTGCCCCTCACCTTAACGATACTCCAGGAGGCTCTCTTTAACGCTCCGGAGCAGCCATGTTTGCCGACCCCCACCACTCTGACAATCTGCGACACCGCCCACCCATGTCAATACCCCTAGGCGTCTAATAAATGCAAAAAAATTTTTTTTTTTAAAAAAAGTAAAAAAAATATAAAAAAATAAATAAAAAGGATTAAAAATTCAAATCACCCCCCTTTCCCTAGAACACATATAAAAGTATCCCCACATCCGAAATCGCCCGCTCTACAAAGCTATAAAAATATTTTTCCTGTTCGGTAAACGCCGTATAGGGAAAAATGGTCAAAAGTGCCAAACCGCCATTTTTTCCCTGTTTTGATTCTGATAAAAATTTGAATAAAAAGTGATCAAAGCAATAACATTTCCCGAAAATGTTAGAACTACAAAGTACACCCGGTCCTGCAAAAAAAAAAAACGCCCTATACATCCCCGTACACGCACGTATAAAAAAGTTACGGCTGTCGGAATATGGCGACTTTTCAAAAAATAATTTTTTTCAACAGTTTTGCATTTTTTAAAGGAGTCAAAATGTAAATAAAACCATATAAATTTGGTATCCCCGGAATCGTAACGAAACACAGAATACAGGGGACAGGTCATTTTGGTTGCACAGTGAACGCCGTAAAACCAAAGCCCGTAAGAAAGTCGCAGAAATTCATTTTTTCTTCAAATCCACCCCATTCTGAATTTTTTCCCTGCTTCCCAGTACATTATATAGAATAAATAATGGTGGCATCATGAAGAAAAATTTGTCCCAGGAAAAATTAAGACCTCATATGACTCTGGGAGCGGAGAAATAAAAAAGTTATGGGGTTTAGAAGGAGGGGAGTCAAAAACGAAAATCAAAAAATGCCATCGGCGGGAAAGGGTTAACTTCAAATACTTCTGTCCCAAAGTCACTATATAAAGTTTCTCACAACACCGTATATATAGCAGCTCTAATACAAAGTAACTTCAACACAAAAGTCTCACGGATTCTCTGAATTACAGCAAAAACAAGATACAAAGTTACATTTCATATCCCATACCTTATACACAGTACGAAAACCTTACCCACGCCTGTATATACCCACTGCTACAATCACCGCAGACGAAGTCGCGGGTATCAGCTAGTAACTGCTATAATACTGCTCCTATGTACAAGAATATAACTACTATAATACTACCTCCTATGTACAAGAATATAACTACTATAATACTACTCCTATGTACAAGAATATAACTACTATAATACTACCTCCTATGTACAAGAATATAACTACTATAATACTACCTCCTATGTACAAGAATATAACTACTATAATACTACCTCCTATGTACAAGAATATAACTACTATAATACTACCTCCTATGTACAAGAATATAACTACTATAATACTACTCCTATGTACAAGAATATAACTACTATAATACTGCTCATATGTACATGAATATAACTACTATAATACTGCTCCTATGTACAAGAATATAACTACTATAATACTACCTCCTATGTACAAGAATATAACTACTAAAATACTACTCCTATGTACAAGAATATAACTACTATAATACTATTCCTATGTACAAGAATATAACTACTATAATACTATTCCTATGTACAAGAATATAACTACTATAATACTGCTCCTATGTACAAGAATATAACTACTATAATACTACCTCCTATGTACAAGAATATAACTACTATAATACTACCTCCTATGTACTAGAATATAACTACTATAATACTACCTCCTATATACAAGAATATCACTACTATAATACTGCTCCTATGTACAAGAATATAACTACTATAATACTACCTCCTATGTACAAGAATATCACTACTATAATACTGCTCCTATGTACAAGAATATAACTACTATAATACTACCTCCTATGTACAAGAATATAACTACTATAATACTACCTCCTATGTACAAGAATATAACTTCTATAATACTACCTCCTATGTACAAGAATATAACTACTATAATACTGCTCCTATGTACAAGAATATAACTACTATAATACTACTCCTATGTACAAGAATATAACTACTATAATACTACTCCTATGTACAAGAATATAACTACTATAATACTACCTCCTATGTACAAGAATATAACTACTATAATACTACTCCTATGTACAAGAATATAACTACTATAATACTACCTCCTATGTACAAGAATATAACTACTAGAATACTGCTCCTATGTACAAGAATATAACTACTATAATACTACTATGTACAAGAATATAACTACTATAATACTACTCCTATGTACAAGAATATAACTACTATAATACTACCTCCTATGTACAAGAATATAACTACTATAATACTGCTCCTATGTACAAGACTATAACTACTATAATACTACTCCTATGTACAAGAATATAACTACTATAATACTGCTCCTATGTACAAGAATATAACTACTATAATACTGCTCCTATGTACAAGAATATAACTACCGTATTTTACGGACTATAAGGCGCACTGGACTATAAGCCGCATTGCCCATGAGCGCCTTATAGTCCGTCTTGGTTCATATATAAGGCGCACCGGACTATAAGCCGCAGTCCGGTGCGCATTATATCTTATTGAAAGCGGCGGCAGGCAGACTTTGCCAGCGGCCGCTTAACCCCCCGCGTGCCAGCCGCCTCTATTGGAAGCGCTCGGCAGGCGAGGAGGGGCTCTATCAGCAAAATCATGCTGATAGAGCCCAACCGTAAACGTTAGATTAAACTACCCCCCCCCACCCCCCCCCGTTTTAAAATAAAAGCCTGAAACAGAATGTGAAACTTACCGAGCGGTGTAGGGTGGGCGGGCATTCAGGCCTCCTCTTCCTCCGATGTTCCGTCCTCCTCCGGCGCTCGCAAGCTGATAATGGCCAGGGCACATGCGCAGTAGAAGCATTATGATATTGCGCATGCGCCCAGGCCACTATCAGCGAGCGCCGGAGGAGAAGGACGGAACATCGGAGGCAGAGGAGGCCTGAATGCCCGCCCGCCCTGCACCGCTGGGTAAGTTTCACGTTCTGTTTCAGCGTGACAGCAGGGCTGCCGGACACTTCCTATTCATTTCTATGGGAGCAGGCATGCGAGCGCTCCCCATAGAAATGAATGGACTGCTTTTTTCCATTCATTTCTATAGGGAGCGCTCGCATGCCGGCTCCCATAGAAATGAATGGGAAGTGTCTGTCCATTCATTTCTATGGGGAGCGCTCGCATGCCTGCTCCCATAGAAATGAATAGGAAGTGTCCGGCAGCCCTGCTGTAACGCCGGCGTGTACGGCTGTGATACACGCCGGCGTTCGGTAGTGTGAATGCACCCTTACGGTGCCTTTTATGTATGTATGGAAGCGGCACGCAGTCTTTGCCGCCGCTTCCATCCATATATAAGCCGCACCGGACTATAAGCCGCACTTACGATTTCTGAGGAAATCGTAGGTTTTTATGTGCGGCTTATAGTCCGGAAAATACGGTACTACAATACTGCTCCTATGTACAAGAATATAACAACTATAATACTGCTCCTATGTACAAGAATATAACTACTATAATACTGCTCCTATGTACAAGAATATAACTACTATAATACTACCTCCTATGTACAAGAATATAACTACTATAATACTACCTCCTATGTATAAGAATATAACTACTATAATACTACCTCCTATGTACAAGAATATAACTACTATAATACTACTCCTATGTACAAGAATATAACTACTATAATACTACTCCTATGTACAAGAATATAACTACTATAATACTACCTCCTATGTACAAGAATATAACTACTATAATACTACCTCCTATGTACAAGAATATAACTACTATAATACTACTCCTATGTACAAGAATATAACTACTATAATACTACTCCTATGTACAAGAATATAACTACTATAATACTACCTCCTATGTACAAGAATATAACTACTAGAATACTACTCCTATGTACAAGAATATAACTACTATAATACTACCTCCTATGTACAAGAATATAACTACTATAATACTACCTCCTATGTACAAGAATATAACTACTATAATACTGCTCCTATGTACAAGAATATAACAACTATAATACTGCTCCTATGTACAAGAATATAACTACTATAATACTACCTCCTATGTACAAGAATATAACTACTATAATACTACCTCCTATGTACAAGAATATAACTACTATAATACTACCTCCTATGTACAAGAATATAACTACTATAATACTGCTTCCTATGTACAAGAATATAACTACTATAATACTGCTCCTATGTACAAGAATATAACTACTATAATACTGCTCCTATGTACAAGAATATAACTACTATAATACTACCTCTTATGTACAAGAATATAACTACTATAATACTACCTCCTATGTACAAGAATATAACTACTATAATACTACCTCCTATGTACAAGAATATAACTACTATAATACTACCTCCTATGTACAAGAATATCACTACTATAATACTGCTCCTATGTACAAGAATATAACTACTATAATACTGCTCCTATGTACAAGAATATAACTACTATAATACTACTCCTATGTACAAGAATATAACTACTATAATACTGCTCCTATGTACAAGAATATAACTACTATAATACTGCTCCTATGTACAAGAATATAACTACTATAATACTGCTCCTATGTACAAGAATATAACTACTATAATACTGCTACTATGTACAAGAATATAACTACTATAATACTACTCCTATGTACAAGAATATAACTACTATAATACTGCTCCTATGTACAAGAATATAACTACTATAATACTACTCCTATGTACAAGAATATAACTACTATAATACTATTCCTATGTACAAGAATATAACTACTATAATACTGCCCCCTATGTTCCAGAATACGGTATATCTAATATAACATAGCAGGACATTTCTTACCCTTCTTTGCAGATAATGCCGCCTCATTGCTGCCATGTACGTAATCTTCAAACTTTGTCTGTAAGACGGTGGCCCTTTCTCGTACAGCCTGGGGGTCTGCTGAGTTGGCTTTCTGTGGTGGGGGGGTAAATTAAAAGCTGGTGAGTGCGGTGGGTGAATAATAAAGGCGTTTAGAATAGATTTAATAACAGTATAATGACACAGCGATCGTCTCCGGGGCCGGGGGGGGGAGGGGTAATCCTTCCAATATTAATGGTAAAAGAAGAGAAATTACACTGTAATAAAATGTGGGCAGGAGGCGGGGGGCGCTCATGAGACAGCACTGTGCATTAACCCTTTCTTCAAAGTTGTTAAAAACTCAGCTCAGGCAATTCAATATTAATTCTGAAGTTATCCAGTTTTCTCAACACAAGTAAATGAGACAAAGCACACTACAACACGAGCAGACAAAACTGGAATTCTGCACTTAGGGAAAGCTGGGTGGTGACTAATATCGCCATTATGACAAGTCTCACTGGTGTTGCCACTCATCTTTTCTGAAGTACCTGAATGGAGTATTTTTCATACTGATATGTAGCCTGACTAAACTGTTGAGCATATTCGTAGACATTCAAGTACTGCTTCTAGAATGAAATGGCTGATAACATATAGTAATAGTAATAGATTGTATTCCCCTGTCCTACAGTCGGCCTCTCCTCTCCTGACATGGCTGATAACAGATAGTAATAGATTGTATTCCCCTGTCCTACAGTCGGCCTCTCCTCTCCTGACATGGCTGATAACAGATAGTAATAGATTGTATTCCCCTGTCCAGTGGCGTAACTAGGAATGGCGGGGCCCCGTGGCGAACTTTTGACATGGGGCCCCCCCTCCCCAAACCGATGCCGAAGACCTCGACTGACCCCCTCCTCCGCACTCTATTATGTCCCTTAGTAAGCCCTGCACACAGTATTATCCCCAATAGTGTCCCCTGCACACACAGTATTAACCCCTATAGTGTCCAATGCACACACAGTATTAACCCCTATAGTGTCCCCTGCACACACAGTATTAACCCCTATAGTGTCCCCTGCACACACAGTATTAACCCCTATAGTGTCCCCTGCACACACAGTATTAACCCCTATAGTGTCCCCTGCACACACAGTATTAACCCCTATAGTGTCCAATGCACACACAGTATTAACCCCTATAGTGTCCAATGCACACACAGTATTAACCCCTATAGTGTCCAATGCACACACAGTATTAACCCCTATAGTGTCCAATGCACACACAGTATTAACCCCTATAGTGTCCAATGCACACAGTATTATCCCCCATAGTGCCCCCTGCACACACAGTATTTACCCCTATAGTGTCCCCTGCACACAGTATTATTAACCCCTATAGTTTCCAATGCACACACAGTATTATCCCCCATAGTGTCCCCTGCACACACAGTATTTACCCCTATAGTGTCCCCTGCACACACAGTATTATTAACCCCTATAGTTTCCAATGCACACACAGTATTAACCCCTATAGTGTCCAATGCACACACAGTATTAACCCCTATAGTGTCCAATGCACACACAGTATTATTAACCCCTATAGTGCCCCTGCACACACAGTATTATCCCCCATAGTGTCCCCATATGTCCCACTGTGGACACCTATAAACATTTATTATACTCTGGGGTCTGAAAAGACCCCAGAGTATAATAATCGGAGACCCGGGGGATTAAAACCATTAAAAGAACAGAGATAGTTGCTTACCTGTTCCTGTCGGCTGTCCTGTCCGCTCTTGTCCAGCTTTAATGACGTCAGACGTCACATGACCCGGGATGCTGGCCTGGGTCATGTGACGTCAGAGACGTCAGACACAAATGACGGAGGCCTGGCAGGATCGCGGAGAGGTAAGTAACACTGTTTTTTATGTTACCTTACCCCTCCCGGTGCGCCGATCATTATACTCGGGGGTCTGCAAAGACCCCCGAGTATAATGATAGCCTCTGTGGGCCCCGCGGTGTCACTTGCCGATCCCGGCCCAGCCAGGATCGGCAAGTGAATGGGGCCCGTAACGGACTTTTTTTAAAAAAAAAAAAAAAAAACGCAGCGGTAGCGGCTGTCACCGGGCCCCCTAATGGCCCGGGCCCTGTGGCAGCTGCTACTGCTGCTACCACGGTAGTTACGCCCCTGCCCCTGTCCTACAGTCGGCCTCTCCTGACATGGCTGATAACAGATAGTAATAGACTGTATTCTCCTGTCCTACAGTCGGCCTCTCCTCTCCTGACATGGCTGATAACAGATAGTAATAGATTGTATTCCCCTGTCCTACAGTCGGCCTCTCCTCTCCTGACATGGCTGATAACAGATAGTAATAGATTGTATTCCCCTGTCCTACAGTCGGCCTCTCCCCTCCTGACATGGCTGATAACAGAGAGTAATAGATTGTATTCCCCTGTCCTACAGTCGGTCTCTCCTCTCCTGACGTGGCTGATAACAGATAGTAATAGATTGTATTCCCCTGTCCTACAGTCGGTCTCTCCTCTCCTGACATGGCTGATAACAGAGAGTAATAGATTGTATTCCCCTGTCCTACAGTCGGCCTCTCCTGACATGGCTGATAACAGAGAGTAATAGATTGTATTCCCTGTCCTACAGTCGGCCTCTCCTCTCCTGACATGGCTGATAACAGATAGTAATAGATTGTATTCTCCTGTTCTACAGTCGGCCTCTCCCCTTCTGACATGGCTGATAACAGATAGTAATAGATTGTATTCCCCTGTCCTACAGTCGGCCTCTCCTCTCCTGACATGACTGATAACAGATAGTAATAGATTGTATTCCCCTGTCCTACAGTCGGCCTCTCCTGACATGGCTGATAACAGATAGTAATAGATTGTATTCCCCTGTCCTACAGTCGGCCTCTCCTCTCCTGACATGGCTGATAACAGATAGTAATAGATTGTATTCTCCTGTTCTACAGTCGGCCTCTCCCCTCCTGACATGGCTGATAACAGATAGTAATAGATTGTATTCCCCTGTCCTACAGTCGGCCATATGTGAATATGAAGGAGATACGAGTCTCAGGCTGCCCCTCAGGATATCTAAAGGAGTTTTGTCTCATATAACCAGATCCTAACAGATGTCACAGCTGGGGGTTTGTTACAGTGTAGACAATGCTCCGCGAGCTGTGACGCCTCTCCTCCCAGTCTTGAAACTTTGTTCCATTGTATCGGTGCAGTAAAGGTCTTGGCCGGACACCTCTGTAACAGACCCTCAGCTGTAAGCAGTAATACACCGGGGCAGTATTCACTGACAGCAAGCAGATCTATAGGAAACGGCAAGGAACTATAAGACGCCATCGATCGGAGTGAAGCGCGAATCCCTCCCCCCATCCCCCTCCTCACGCAAACACAAATATCATATAATAAAATAACATCATAAACCTGAATTTTAGGCTACAAATGATCCCGCCACAAATCCGCGGCGAGGTGAGCGCCTATCCCTTTAAGTCCCGCTGTCAATGGAACTTTTTCAGATTTTTATTATTATTTTTTTAATATTAATGCAAAATTGCGCAAGTTAGGCGTCTGCCCAGGTGGACACAATCCGGCGATATTAAAACTAAAGCACTTTAATAACGCAGGAAATACAAAAATATAATCCCGCGTCGCCGCCATCTCCCCCCTCCCCCTCCTCGCACGCCCCTCCATCCTGTTAACATCTCCAGATTAATGAGAAGAAGAAAGGGGAGCGGCAGCGAGGGGGGGGGGGGGTGAGAGGTAACGGGGGTCTGTGTGAACACAACACTACTTAAAGTAATATTGGAAAGCCGGCTGGCCGGGGGGGAGGGGGGGGAGCGAGCAGGGAAAAAATCCCGCTAAAGCGTTAAATAAACAGAGCCCAAGCCCCGGCTCAATCCCTCTGTTGGTTACTGTAGACTTTCTGTAACAGGGCTCAGAATAGATCTCAGATCGGCAGGAGAAGGCGAGAGAGTCTTCAAGAATTCCAATAAAGACCTCAAATTGAAGCCTGCCCTGCTGAGAGAGCGGCAGAAAATTAAAGAGCGCTCAATCTTAAGTGACAGATGACTTGTCTCAATGTCACAACTGCCAGGGGATTAGTGATAATATGACAATATATTACAAAGGGAGGGGGGAGGGGGGAGAGGCTCGGGGATGCGGCTCCCCCTCTCCGGAGCCAAGATCTCCTTAAGTAACATCTCGTCTTCTTCCACCTGCTACATCCTGGCCACAAGACAGAGGCTCAATGGAGGCCAAGTGACCTGGAGAATGATGGTATATGCGGCCGCTATATAGAGGATGGACGCAATGTATGAAAGTGTATGGCGAGGAAGTGGAGACGATATATTGTACTCCAAAGCTGCGCTCACTATTCTGCTGGTACAGTCACTGTGTACATACATTACATTACTTATCCTGTATTATACTCCAGAGCTGCGCTCACTATTCTGCTGATACAGTCACTGTGTACATACATTACATTACTTATCCTGTATTATACTCCAGAGCTGCGCTCACTATTCTGAATACTCCAGAGCTGCGCTCACTATTCTGCTGGTAGTATTATACTACAGAGCTGCGCTCACTATTCTGCTGGTGCAGTCACTGTGTACATACATTACATTACTTATTCTGTATTATACTCCAGAGCTGCGCTCACTATTCTGCTGGTGCAGTCACTGTGTACTTACATTACTTATCCTGTATTATACTCCAGAGCTGCGCTCACTATTCTGCTGGTACAGTCACTGTGTACTTACATTACTTATCCTGTATTATACTCCAGAGCTGCGCTCACTATTCTGCTGGTACAGTCACTGTGTACAGACATTACAATACTTATCCTGTATTATACTCCAGAGCTGCGCTCACTATTCTGCTGGTGCAGTCACTGTGTACATACATTACATTACTTATCCTGTATTATACTCCAGAGCTGCGCTCACTATTCTGCTGGTGCAGTCACTGTGTACATACATTACATTACTTATCCTGTATTATACTCCAGAGCTGCGCTCACTATTCTGCTGGTACAGTCACTGAGTACATACATTACTTATCCTGTATTATACTCCAGAGCTGCGCTCACTATTCTGCTGGTACAGTCACTGTGTACATACATTACATTACTTATCCTGTATTATACTCCAGAGCTGCGCTCACTATTCTGCTGATACAGTCACTGTGTACATACATTACATTACTTATCCTGTATTATACTCCAGAGCTGCGCTCACTATTCTGAATACTCCAGAGCTGCGCTCACTATTCTGCTGGTAGTATTATACTACAGAGCTGCACTCACTATTCTGCTGGTGCAGTCACTGTGTACATACATTACATTACTTATCCTGTATTATACTCCAGAGCTGCACTCACTATTCTGCTGGTACAGTCACTGTGTACATACATTACATTACTTATCCTGTATTATACTCCAGTGCTGCGCTCACTATTCTGCTGGTAGTATTATACTCCAGAGCTGCGCTCACTATTCTGCTGGTGCAGTCACTGTGTACATACATTACATTACTTATCCTGTATTATACTCCAGAGCTGCGCTCACTATTCTGCTGGTACAGTCACTGTGTACTTACATTACTTATCCTGTATTATACTCCAGAGCTGCGCTCACTATTCTGCTGGTACAGTCACTGTGTACAGACATTACAATACTTATCCTGTATTATACTCCAGAGCTGCGCTCACTATTCTGCTGGTGCAGTCACTGTGTACATACATTACATTACTTATCCTGTATTATACTCCAGAGCTGCGCTCACTATTCTGCTGGTGCAGTCACTGTGTACATACATTACATTACTTATCCTGTATTATACTCCAGAGCTGCGCTCACTATTCTGCTGGTACAGTCACTGAGTACATACATTACTTATCCTGTATTATACTCCAGAGCTGCGCTCACTATTCTGCTGGTGCAGTCACTGTGTACATACATTACATTACTTATCCTGTATTATACTCCAGAGCTGCGCTCATTATTCTGAATACTCCAGAGCTGCGCTCACTATTCTGCTGGTAGTATTATACTACAGAGCTGCACTCACTATTCTGCTGGTGCAGTCACTGTGTACATACATTACATTACTTATCCTGTATTATACTCCAGAGCTGCACTCACTATTCTGCTGGTACAGTCACTGTGTACATACATTACATTACTTATCCTGTATTATACTCCAGTGCTGCGCTCACTATTCTGCTGGTAGTATTATACTCCAGAGCTGCGCTCACTATTCTGCTGGTGCAGTCACTGTGTACATACATTACATTACTTATCCTGTATTATACTTCAGAGCTGCGCTCACTATTCTGCTGATACAGTCACTGTGTACATACATTACATTACTTATCCTGTATTATACTCCAGAGCTGCGCTCACTATTCTGCTGGTACAGTCACTGTGTACATACATTACATTACTTATCCTGTATTATACTCCAGAGCTGCGCTCACTATTCTGCTGGTACAGTCACTGTGTACATACATTACTTATCCTGTATTATACTCCAGAGCTGCGCTCACTATTCTGCTGGTACAGTCACTGTGTACATACATTACATTACTTATCCTGTATTATACCCCAGAGCTGCGCTCACTATTCTGCTGGTGCAGTCACTGTGTACATACATTACATTACTTATCCTGTATTATACCCCACAGCTGCGCTCACTATTCTGCTGGTGCAGTCACTGTGTACATACATTACATTATTTATCCTGTATTATACTCCAGAGCTGCGCTCACTATTCTGCTGGTGCAGTCACTGTGTACATACATTATATTACTTATCCTGTATTATACTCCAGAGCTGCGCTCTCTATTCTGCTGGTGCAGTCACTTTTCTGGCATCTAGTCTATAACTAGCCCTCTATATACCGCCATTTTCTCACCTTCCCACGCTTTATTATGAGGAAATCCTCCATCAGCAGGTTGGTTAGTATTTCCTCCATCTTGATCTCGGAGACACTGAGAAGACGACAATGTTATAACATTACAGATGAATACACAAGACCCATCAGGAGCTACTGGAGGAAGATACCAAGTAATAGGAAGAGCTCATGTTACTTGTATAGTGTGTGTGTGTGTGTGTGTGTGTGGGGGGGGGGGGGGGGGGGGGGGGTGACGACTGTCTATGGCCTCCAATATGGTTGACTGTGCCTGAAACATCTCATGAGACTTCCTTTCCCATCACACTCAGTTATAAAAGGTTTCAATACTCCGCCCCCATAACATGAAAAGGTATTCAGTGGTACTGCAATCCAAAACCTCATTATGAAAGTAAGTTGTGTGTCCTACCTGATCTTGTGATTCTCCAAAGTCTGGACATATTCAACTTCAGATGGGATTAGGAAGAGCAGACTACTGCCACGGGCGCCGAGACGGGCAGTACGTCCAACACGGTGAATATACTCTGCAGCAGATGCCGGAGCGTTGTACTGTGGAGAATATTAAAGGTAAAAAAAAAAAAAAAAAAAAAAAAAAAAATCACACAAGATCATTTCATGCATACATGTATATACCGTATATAGTACATATTACACCAAGCGCTCACTGTCATAATGTCACATGAATAGGAACTTACAGTAGTCAGAAATACACATCTAACAAGGCAAGACCATTCCACTTTAATCTATGGTGCAGTATTATAGTAGTTATATTCTTGTACATAGGAGCAGTATTATAGTAGTTATATTCTTGTACATAGGAGTAGTATTATAGTAGTTATATTCTTGTATATAGGAGTAGTATTATAGTAGTTATATTCTTGTACATAGGAGCAGTATTATAGTAGTTATATTCTTGTACATAGGAGCAGTATTATAGTAGTTATATTCTTGTACATAGGAGTAGTATTATAGTAGTTATATTCTTGTACATAGGGGTAGTATTATAGTAGTTATATTCTTGTACATAGGAGCAGTATTATAGTAGTTATATTCTTGTACATAGGAGTAGTATTATAGTAGTTATATTCTTGTACGTAGGAGGTAGTATTATAGTAGTTATATTCTTGTACATAGGAGTAGTATTATAGTAGTTATATTCTTGTACATAGGAGGTAGTATTATAGTAGTTATATTCTTGTACATAGGAGTAGTATTATAGCAGTTATATTCTTGTACATAGGAGGTAGTATTATAGTAGTTATATTCTTGTACATAGGAGGTAGTATTATAGTAGTTATATTCTTGTACATAGGAGCAGTATTATAGTAGTTATATTCTTGTACATAGGAGTAGTATTATAGTAGTTATATTCTTGTACATAGGAGTAGTATTATAGTAGTTATATTCTTGTACATAGGAGTAGTATTATAGTAGTTATATTCTTGTATATAGGAGTAGTATTATAGTAGTTATATTCTTGTACATAGGAGTAGTATTATAGTAGTTATATTCTTGTACATAGGAGCAGTATTATAGTAGTTATATTCTTGTACATAGGAGGTAGTATTATAGTAGTTATAATTTTGTACATAGGGGGCGGTACTGTAGCAGTGTATTATGTACATTAGTATACCGCCTGTATTCCCCTCTGGCACCACAGTTATTATGGCCGCTGCCATCTCATCAGTGCAATAACTTTCTCAATGTGTGGTGATCATTTCTCAGATTTGCCCCATCTCTCCTGTTGGGCTGAGTAGATATAGAGTTAGACACAGACAGACATTTTTCAGCCCGGGTTCTAGAACTTGAAGCTGTGACACGGATATCTTGACAGGGAGAGATGTGTGTGCGGTGAATGACGTATTGTTGGGATGAATTCTTGCAGCCCTAATTACCCCACATATAACACTGAGCCCGGCCTTTCCCGGCAGCCCATGAGGAATATATCAGATGCCAGTGCAGCTCCTTAACACTAGAAAAGAAGGATGTGTTCAGATGTGGCTGTCAGGGGAACGCTGCGCTCTGACATGTGAAGACAAAATGCATGCTAGATGTGGAGCTAATGGGCCCAATCTCCAGAGAAGCTGTCCTCTGCCGATCTCTCCCTCTCACCCCGCTCCCTGTCTCATCGTTAGCCTGCTTGCATCTATTCTCAGAGACACCGCTGAGGAGACGGATGGGTAGGTGACACCGGGCAAGCTCAGCAATCTTAAGGCTGCAGCCTGGCGCTTGATGAGTGAATCAGGGCGAGAGCAGGGTTCTATACAGCAGGGATGTTTGTATATACATACACGTAGGAACACGGTCACCTGCCAGCCCCAATTTATACAGGGAACGGCTGGAGATATAAGAAGCCTCGGCCCCTTCTCCATCTTTCCTGCAGGGTAAACACACACTTCCCTAGTATCATGGTATTTATGGAGATGGGCGACTGTTCTTGTGAGTATCAGTGGGCATAGAGTAAAAACAATGAGGTTCAATGCTGCTAGTTAAATATTAGGATGGTTCACACCAGACCAGAGTATTTAAGATGAGAAGTGAAATAAAATTACCCAGTAGTAGACCTCTGCAGAAGGTAGGGGTGAGAGGGATGAGAGAGACTTACCTGTACAATCCAGGTGACTTGGGGGAGATCCAGGCCCCGAGCAGCAACATCCTGGGAAAAAGAATAAAGATGTCAGACCAGATTCCATCCATCTACACATGATAGAGCAGGGAGAGGTCCTGGGGTACACAAGACTAAGGTGCAATATAGTTTATGTAGATGTGCTTCTATGCCATGGGTGCAGGACTGAGTGAATGCTCATATCGCATGGGTGCAGGCTGTGTGCATTCTCATGCAGCATGGGTGCAGGGCTGTGTGAATGCTCATGCAGCATGGGTGCAGGGCTGTGTGAATGCTCATGCAGCATGGGTGCAGGGCTGTGTGCATGCTCATGCAGCATGGGTGCAGGGCTGTGTGCATGCTCATGCAGCATGGGTGCAGGGCTGTGTGCATGCTCATGCAGCATGGGTGCAGGGCTGTGTGCATGCTCATGCAGAATGGGTGCAGGGCTGTGTGCATGCTCATGCAGCATGGGTGCAGGGCTGTGTGCATGCTCATGCAGCATGGGTGCAGGGCTGTGTGCATTCCCATATCACACGGGTGCAGGTCTGTGTGCATGCCCATATCACACAGGTGCAGGGCTGTGTGCATTCCCATATCACATGGGTGCAGGTCTGTGTGCACGCCCATACCACAAGGGTGCAGGGCTGTGTGCATGCTCATATCGCATGGGTGCAGGGCTGTGTGCATTCCCATATTGCATGGGTGCAGGGCTGTGTGCATGATTATACCACATGGGTGCATGGCTATGTGCATGCACATACCGTATGGCTGCAGGTCAGTAAGCAAGCTCATACAGCATGGGTGCAGGGCTGAGCGCATGATCATGCAACAAGGGGACAGGGCTGAGAGCATGCTTATATCGCATCGGTGCAGGGCTGTGTGCATGCTCATACCGTATAAGCGCAGGGCTGTGTGCATGCTCATACCGTATAAGCGCAGGGCTGTGTGCATGCTCATGCCGCATGGGTGCAGGTCTGTGTGCATGCTCATACCGTATGGGAGCAGGTCTGTGTGCATGCTTATTCAGCATAGGTGCAGGTCTGTATGCATGCTCATACCGTATAAGCGCAGGGCTGTGTGCATGCTCATACCGTATAAGCGCAGGGCTGTGTGCATGCTCATGCCGCATGGGTGCAGGTCTGTATGCATGCTCATACCGCATGGGGACAGGGCTGAGTGCATGCTCTTATAACATGAAGGCAGGGCTATGTGTATGCTCATAAAACATGGGTAAGCTCATATGACTAATACAGTACAAGTATGATAGTATAATAGCTGAAGGATAATCTGAGCATCAATGAGAGGAACATGTGCAGGAAGGACGAGCTCAGTCCTCAGAGCCATTGCTGCGCGGGATAAGGCTGACTTTCTTCCAATGTAACCCCAGACTGCAGCAGAATTTAGTGCGTCCACCTTGCCCGTTCCTGGCGTGGTGCCTACCTACAGCTCATCTTCACTGTGGCATCAGAGGAGGAGGAGGGAAGAGGAGAAGGGGGGAGCAAAAAGGTCATTTAGAAAATGTTTTGCTGTTTACTCAGCCACGTTAACTCGTGTTGCCATATTCTGGTGCCTCCAGCCAAGAGTCTTGGCCTCCCGTGCACGGCTCAGCCTGACTTTATTACTCAGCCCAATCTGTCGCCGTAACGGCGGGGGACCCTCCCCTGCTGGGGCCTCTCTACGCTCGGCAATAATGACTTTTGGCAGGACGGAAAGGGCGGGACGGCTGCCTCCATGTCTCTGGCGGAGATGTTCGCCCTGCTAGCTGCCATACTGGGTGTGCTTCCACGGTAAATAAATGAGTCATTTTAATCCGGCTGACAGGCGGGCACCTGAGCAAGCTGATTTCCATCTGTGCCTTCCAGGGCTCGCAGAGGAAGCTCAAGCAAGCAGAACTAAGTCTGAGCTACACCAGTCAAATCATCGATTTACCAGGTGCGCCGTTCCAACTTGCTAAGAATATATCTTTGACTTCAGCAAGTCATTACGCCCGAACCATCTACCTGTCCCATTGAGGAAAGTGGCGGCATGGCCCAGCCTCCTCCCCTGGTGCCGAAGCGGTTAATCGGAGCTCCTCCTCCTGGATAAGCCGTTTTCGGCACTAATTACTCTAGATGGGTGTAATTTACAAGTTGGCGGTGGGTAGGACGCTCCAAGCTTCACACGTTCTCCGATCAACAGCTGCCACGATTAGGTAGCTAATTGCGCTGCCTTCTGTAGCGGGCAGCAGGCTGGCGGGCCGTACGATGGCGATCACAAACTGGCTGCTGCTGAACCGTGCCAGAGCCGCAAAGAAGGGATATTAAACTCAGCCGTCTCCTGCCAGTGGAGGGGAGATGAAGGGCATACGAGGGCCGGGCACCAGGAGGAGGCGCCGCTTTCTGACACCTGCCAGGCCAGAGTCTTCCACCTTCTTCAAGGTCTAGGCAAGGTCTGGGAGACAGAAGGCTAGAGGTTTACTGTCAGGAAATTGCAGGAAAGACAATTCCCCAATCTGTACATCACGACAACTGGGCAGACATGGGGCGCCAACCTGCTGCCCGGGGCACATCTGGGGTCTCAGGGCCGACAATAAATCTGCTACCTGTGTTTGCAGCCCTGCTGCCTGAATTTTTACAGTTTTAGCCCAGACAGTCAGAACAGGAGAAGTTAGCTACTTCCTCCCTTGCTAATGTCTCTGTTGGACTACAACTCCCAGCATTCCTTGCAATTGTATTGTGTAACGATGAGGGAAATACTTCTGATCTTTCCTTCTCTGATACCAGAATGTAATCAATGAGAGGAATGGGAGGATGTCCTCACGGTTACTGACTACCAGCAAGAGCTGAAGGAGCTGGAAGGGCTTCAGGGTGATCTTTGACCGATGCAATGCACTAAACATGGATCAATACAATGTACACAATTGCAGATTCACCATCTTCAGACACTTCAATGATCCCGTGCATCCAAGTTGGGGGTCACATATGATAGTAACAAGTCTACTCACCGTACACAGCAGGATCCCGGCCCGGGCGGCAGTGAACTGCTGGAAAACATCCGTCCTTTCCTGTAATCCAGAATACATGGAGTGTAATAACAGTATATTATATAAACTAGTATTTACATCTTCAAGTCAAGAGTATATCTGGATCTGGAAAAGCTGGATTGGGTCCAGAAATATCACTATCATTACTTTTAAGATTTCTTCTTGCAGCCAGTGAGTGCACACAATATGGCAGATTTATACAGCCTTCATCTCTCCTGCCCAGGGTAAGATGTGATAATACATAGAGGAACCTCTCCTGCCCCCTGCAGTCTGGTAGCAGGAGGTGTTCTGGTCTGGGCAGGTGGTCTGTATTTCTGGAGGGGTCTGGGGTATAGATTTATTTAGGGTACTTGGTCTAGAAACCATTCCATCTTGGTCTGGTCTGCATTTATTTAGGGCGTCTGGTTTGGAGAGCATATATACTTATATACCAGCAAGTGTCATATCATATATGATATATAGAGAGATGTAGCCCAGAGTCCATTGCCTGGTCTGCGCTATGGCAGTACTAACTGAGCTACATTTAAAATCCCAAGTCCTGGGCAGGGTGTGCAGGTTTTTAGTGCTGAGCCCGCGGTATCTCCTGCAGCATCTCCTGCTGGGCAGATTAAAGGGATCCGGTTACTGGGATGATTTGTGCCTTTGTATCCGCCAGCATTGTCCCCTGCACTTACTGCGGGGTGTGGCCGCTTAAAATAACAGGGGAGCAAGGAGGATACTATTAATTTGTTTCCAATGTGAGATGGAGTGCCGCCATCTGGGAGACCCTGTTTAGTTCCATTAAGGCTCCTAATGTGAGGACATCAGGAACTAATTGCCCCCCATGCCTTGCCCTCCCTGGGAGGCGGCCAACGAGGCGGTGAGCAGCTGGTCAGGAGAGGATTAGTCCAATAAAGACCCTCAGGTGGCCATGAGGATGAAGACGGCTGCACATTTCCAGCGCTCAAACATCACCAAACCTGCTGCTAATGTGACACTTATTGTGCCCGAGCGAGGAGCAAAGAGAAGGCGGAGGTCAGGAGGCTGCCGCTACAGCTCACTAATAATGTGCGCTGCATCATGGCAGGTTTAGGGTACAGGGTAATGACAGAATGACACTCGGGGTACAGGATAATGACAGGCTGATACTCGGGGTACGGGATAATGACAGGCTGACACTCGGGGTACGGGATAATGACAGGCTGACACTCGGGGTACGGGATAATGACAGGCTGACACTCGGGGTACGGGATAATGACAGGCTGACACTCGGGGTACGGGATAATGACAGGCTGACACTCGGGGTACGGGATAATGACAGGCTGACACTCGGGGTACGGGATAATGACAGGCTGACACTCGGGGTACGGGATAATGACAGGCTGACACTCGGGGTAAGGGATAATGACAGGCTGACACTCGGGGTACGGGATAATGACAGGCTGACACTCGGGGTACGGGATAATGACAGGCTGACACTCGGGGTACGGGATAATGACAGGCTGACACTCGGGGTACGGGATAATGACAGGCTGACACTCGGGGTACGGGATAATGACAGGCTGACACTCGGGGTACGGGATAATGTCAGGCTGACACTCGGGGTACGGGATAATGTCAGGCTGACACTCGAGGTACGGGATAATGTCAGGCTGACACTCGGGGTACGGGATAATGTCAGGCTGACACTCGGGGTACGGGATAATGTCAGGCTGACACTCGGGGTACGGGATAATGTCAGGCTGACACTCGGGGTACGGGATAATGACAGGCTGACACTCGGGGTACGGGATAATGACAGGCTGACACTCGGGGTACGGGATAATGACAGGCTGACACTCGGGGTACGGGATAATGACAGGCTGGCACTCGGGGTACGGGATAATGACAGGCTGACACTCGGGGTACGGGATAATGACAGGCTGACACTCGGGGTACGGGATAATGACAGGCTGACACTCGGGGTACGGGATAATGACAGGCTGACACTCGGGGTACGGGATAATGACAGGCTGACACTCGGGGTACGGGATAATGACAGGCTGACACTCGGGGTACGGGATAATGACAGGCTGATACTCGGGGTACAGGATAATGACAGGCTGATACTCGGGGTACAGGGTAATGACAGGCTGATACTCGGGGTACAGGATAATGACAGGCTGACACTGGGGGTACAGGATAATGACAGGCTGACACGGGGTACAGGATAATGACAGGCTGATACTTGGGGTACAGGGTAATGGCGGGCTAACACTCGGGGTACAGGATAATGACGGGCTGATACTCGGGGTACAGGATAATGACAGGCTGACACTCGGGGTACAGGATAATGACAGGCTGACACTCGGGGTACAGGATAATGACAGGCTGACACTCGGGGTACTGGATAATGACAGGCTGACACTCGGGGTACGGGATAATGACAGGCTGACACTCGGGGTATAGAACAATGGTGACTACACCACCCGTCATCCACTAACCTCTTGCTCCATGTTCCCGTGCAGGCGCAGGTACACGGCCTGGTCTCGGCGGTCGCTGGGCAGGGGGAGGACATTGCTGAGCAGGGTATGATGGAACTCCACCAACTCACAGCTCGGGAAGAAGACAATCATCTTTGGTTTTGGATCACACTGGAATAAATCAATAAAAGAAAAAAGTGAAGGTGCAGCTCCAACCACAGAGACACCCCAAAAATATATATATGTACACAAGGAAGGAATGACAGGACATCAAGGAGGACCAGGCCATAAGTTACATATCACATGAGATGGTGCGGCAGTTGTGGTGGTGGAATCTCATGGCTTCCATTTAGGCCGCACCGCCCTCACCATGGGCTGACTCAGACCTGAATGGCCGTCACATAACACAACATTTCTCCTGCATTCTGTAAGGGATGGTCTCTGGCAGGACTTCCCCTTTAAGGCTAAGGCCTCCTGTAGCGAACCTCAACTAAAAAACGGTGCATGAAAAACAGGGAAGGCAGATTGGGTCTTTGCTGTGTTTTTTTTCTCTTGTTATATCTATGGGGAAAACTCCTGCATTTTAATACTTACCGAGCACAGCGCCTTACACTATATAGTGGCTGGGTTTGGTATTGCAGTTCAGCCCCATTAACTTGAGTCAAGCGAGTGATGAACATGATGGTATATGGCCTGAGAAGCTGAAGCTGCTTCAACCAGCTGATCCACGGGGGTCCCAGGTGTCAGACCCCCCACTTATGTTACCTGGTCAGTTATCTTAAGGATACGTCAGAAATTTAAAATCCCAGAAAGCCCCTTTAACCCCTCGCACTCACCTTCCATTTCCCCAGTATAAAGGCAGACAATGTGACCAGCTTCAGTTTACTGGGGACCACCACCGTGTGCTGCCGCAGATTCTCCGGCATTGCAAAGCCCGAGGTGTCGGCGTCCGTCTGCTCCTTTTTGGATTTTACTTTTGTGCTCAGGTCATCACCGGAATCTTCTGTCACCGTCACACTGATCGGGTTTTGTAAACTGATGTCAGCCAGCCGAGTCACACCTGCATGGTGGAGAGAAGAGAAGAAAACCGAATAAGTACAAGGCGAGAGGAGCCAGAGCGACAGGAGAGGAACTACACAGAGAGTGCATGATGGGAGGTGTAGTGCAGCGCTGCAACAGTATCACACAGGAGAGGATTAGATACACCGCTCAGCAGTCAGTATCACAAAGGATAGGATTAGATACACCGCTCAGTATACAGTATCACAAAGGAGAGGATTAGATACACAGCTCAGCAGACTGTATCACACAGGGTAGGATTAGATACACAGCTCAGACAGTATCACACAGGATAGGATTAGATACACAGCTCAGTATACAGTATCACACAGGATAGGATTAGATACACAGCTCAGCAGACAGTATCACACAGGATAGGATTAGATACACAGCTCAGCAGACAGTATCACACAGGATAGGATTAGATACACAGCTCAGCAGACTGTATCACACAGGATAGGATTAGATACACAGCTCAGTATACAGTATCACACAGGATAGGATTAGATACACAGCTCAGCAGTCAGTATCACACAGGATAGGATTAGATACACAGCTCAGTATACAGTATCACACAGGATAGGATTAGATACACAGCTCAGTATACAGTATCACACAGGATAGGATTAGATACACAGCTCAGTATACAGTATCACACAGGATAGGATTAGATACACAGCTCAGCAGACTGTATCATATACAGCAGGATTAGATCAGCACGATGACAGGAGATGATGGGCAGTGCAGTGCTCCCTGGTTATGATGGCTGCTGTACCTGGGGTCAGTGTTGCAGACAGTAGTACGTTCTGCCGCTGCTCGCTCTGGGAGTTCAGGGCGTTCAGGATACTGGTGACATCTTTCTCAAACCCCAAGTCTAGAATCCTACAAATAACACAGGACGATGAACAAGAGGAATAACCAGGAAGGATCCAGAATCTCAATCATGTGATGTCTAGGAGGGGCGGGGCCTCTGCATATAGCCTGCGCATTATTTCCAGGAATGTTTACCTGTCCGCCTCGTCCACAATGAGCCAGCAAGTGTGATTGAAGTGAATGCTCTTAGTTGACCTGATGTGATCAACCAGTCGCCCCGGGGTGGAGATCAGAATATTAATACCTTTACGTAACCTACACAAGGGGAACAAGGAGGAACGCAATAAAATACAGCGCCATCAAGAGGCCAGGCAAGATAAGTAATCAGAATCCAGGTTACCTCGCCTTCTCTGACTTTCTCTTCTCTCCACCCATCAAAACTCCAGGAACGATCCAAGTGAAAGGCTGAAAAATGGCCAAAAAGCAAAATATGCATAATAAGAGACATAACAATACACAGATAGATAATATAATACTGCAGAATAGTGAGCGCAGCTCTGGAGTATAATACAGGATAAGTAATGTAATGTATGTACACAGTGACTGTACCAGCAGAATAGTGAGCGCAGCTCTGGTGTATAATACAGGATAAGTAATGTAATGTATGTACACAGTGACTGTACCAGCAGAATAGAGAGCGCAGCTCTGGAGTATAATACAGGATAAGTAATGTAATGTATGTACACAGTGACTGCACCAGCAGAATAGTGAGCGCAGCTCTGGGGTATAATACAGGATAAGTAATGTAATGTATGTACACAGTGACTGCACCAGCAGAAAAGTGAGCGCAGCTCTGGAGTATAATACAGGATAAGTAATGTAATGTATGTACACAGTGACTGCACCAGCAGAATAGTGAGCGCAGCTCTGGAGTATAATACAGGATAAGCAATGTAATGTATGTACACAGTGACTGCACCAGCAGAATAGTGAGCGCAGCTCTGGAGTATAATACAGGATAAGTAATGTAATGTGTGTACACAGTGACTGCACCAGCAGAATAGTGAGCGCAGCTCTGGAGTATAATACAGGATAAGTAATGTAATGTATGTACACAGTGACTGTACCAGCAGAATAGTGAGCGCAGCTCTGGAGTATAATACAGGATAAGTAATGTAATGTATGTACACAGTGACTGCACCAGCAGAATAGTGAGCGCAGCTCTGGAGTATAATACAGGATAAGTAATGTAATTAGTGTACACAGTGACTGTACCAGCAGAATAGTGAGCGCAGCTCTGGAGTATAATACAGGATAAGTAATGTAATGTATGTACACAGTGACTGTACCAGCGGAATAGTGAGCGCAGTTCTGGAGTATAATACAGGATAAGTAATGTAATGTATGTACACAGTGACTGCACCAGCGGAATAGTGAGCGCAGCTCTGGAGTATAATACAGGATAAGTAATGTAATGTATGTACACAGTGACTGCACCAGCAGAATAGTGAGCGCAGCTCTGGAGTATAATACAGGAAGTACTGAGCTGATGACATAACATATGGCAGACATTGTACTACATGACTAGTCATGGTCTTCTTTCATACTGACCTTCAACAGCTTCTGGATTATGGTAAAACTCTGCAGCGCCAACTGTGGGGAGGAAGATGAAGATGATGAAAGAAAATCAGCCAATCCTATGATATGAAATGTGCAGTTTTACACTCCACAGACTATTACACAATACCCAGAATGCCTCTCTCTAATCACACATTGGCTTCTCACCTCTCTTGTCGGGACCAGTATAAGGGCGTACGGGCCATCGCTGCGCTGTTGGGAGGAGATTTTACAGATATTATTCCCCAATACACACAGAAGCCTGCTGTACAGTGCAATGGACTCCAGCTGATGTAGAACTACAACTCCCAGCAAGCTCAGATCACCAGCACATGCTAAAAGTTGTAGTTTCTCAAAGGCTGGAGGAAGAGTCACAGCGCACATTGTTCCTTAGGAATTCACACCACAGTTGTTAAGGGGCAAATGATGAATTTAAAATTGTTACCTGGATTTTAGGAGCGACTCCTTGTAGTCTTTGCACCAGGGGAACCCCATACGCCAGTGTTTTACCTGGGTAGAATAAGAGGCTCATAGTCCACGTATAGAGGAAAAAACACACATATATATATATATATATATATATATATATATATATATATTTTTTTTTTTTTTTATTATATATATTATTACAAGAGGATAAGGGACCGCAACCAACACAAGAGGAAGGTGTGAGGGGCGCTCACATCTCATCCTATAATCAGGCTAGCGGGACATGCATGGAGCGGGGCTGCTCTTGAAGGTCGGGGTACCAGATATCAGACTCTGTATAAACCTACCAGATCCGGTCTGTGAGCGGACCATGGCGTCTCTTCCAGACAGGAGGGCCGGGATCGTCATTTTCTGGACGCTGCCACAAAAAAAAACAAAAAAAAAAACATAATCTCATGAGTGCTGGTTGACCACCATAGTGACACAATATATTAGGGTATATTTGTAGCTCCGCCTCTAGGCAGTGTGTCCCTATGAAGCACTGACCTGGTCATTCTGCTGACTTCCAGGACATTGGTGAGGGTGGACACCTGAAAAAAGATTGACAGAGCGAAAGTCAAAGCAAAAATATGTTAGGGACCCTTTAAATAACGTAATAGTCAACGTGGATGTAGCAGAGCTGAAGACGTCACTTACAAGGGTTGTTCTTGCATCTGAACAACAATGAATGAGAACACACCGGCAATGTGATATTATCATCAGAGGAAGGGCCAAGTGGCTGCACAATTCTCCTACACTGCCCACTATAGGAGAAATCCGGTATTACATGGCACCCATTCCAGTGAAAAGGACTGGATCTAGTGTCCTGCACACACAGATAGCCGAGAGTGCTACAGAGCTGACCTGGATTTGTGGCCCCTGCATAGTCTGAAGGCAGACCCCAACAATTATCAAGCGATAAGAGTTAATTCACACATTGCAGTTGTATCAACAATGTCTGTAAAGGTGTGAATACACCCGTACAACAGCCCAGTAGGTTACCTGTAGTCTTTTGGTAATATCATAGCACACAGTGTCAGACCACAGGCTCAGCTCTGCTACATCTTTACACCTCGCTCCTGTTTGCTCACCAGATGTGGGTGCAGCCCGAGCTCAGAGAAGGAATCGGAGGAGAAGACTTGTTCCTGCAGCGGCTTCACTTTTGATCTGAGGAAGGAAAAGTCAAGACTAGTTGTAAATCTCGGGCGAGGATACAGAGACTCAGAGTCAGCGCCACAGATACAGCAGGGCTTACTGATATGTAATATTCCACCTCACTGCAGCGCTACTGAATTAGATCTAAGGCCCTGGTCATAATGGTTCAAGAGCAGAATGCAAAGAACAGCAGTGAAGACTGACACAGAATAAGAAATGTAATATAGATTAATATGACATTTTAAGTCTTTGGAGCATCAGATGACAGCCAGCTCTTCTGGTTCATGAACAGAATGCAAGAACTGCAGTTATAACTGATTGATTAGTCAAACAATGCATAGGTATATGTCCTTCAGCGCCTGTTAAAAAACAAAACAAAAAAAAACCACCTAGTGCCTTATTGTGTATTCAAGTGAATGGGACTACACTGCAATACCAGCCACAGCCTGTGGACAATAGTGGCGCTGTTTCTGTATGAATGCAGCCATGGTTTTTAACCCCGTAATACCCTTTAATTAAGGCTGACAGATGGATACTGACCGCTCGATATCAGGAAGCTCTGGGTTGTTCTTGAAGAGGGATGAGGTCTTGACTGCCGTCCTTCCCTTCGGTTGCTCCTCGCTCTTCCCTGCCGTCCTCCTTTTCGGTTGCTCCTCGCCCTTCACAGCTGCCTTTCCCTTTGGCTGCTCAGTACCCTTTCTTTCCAGTACTTTCTTGGGTGAGGACTTGCCCTTGCCGTGGACATTCGGAGATGCCGGAGGCGCCTGGCGTTTTGGTGGAGGTTCCTCGCTGTCGCCCTCATTGTGGGACTTTCTTTTTAAGCCTTTGATCTGCTGCCGTTGAGGGAAGAGGCCAGGGTTATTAAAGGGCCAGTGCCATAAACTTGTCCTGATAGTGTCCCGGTCACACAGCTGAGGGTTTGTTACAACTGTATCCAGTAAACTCCAGGCGGATACATTATACAAGGCTGAGACCTCACGTAGTGAGTGAACTTTCCACTTTTAATATAAAACGCTGCGGCCAAACGGCAGAGTTTATGCTATGTGGGGGCCCCAGCATGAAGTCCCACGGTCAGTCACTGACTAAAGGCACTTTCTTCTAATAATAAGCTCAGGGACCCCCAGAGATCAAATGGGGAAAATCCCTAAATGGAAACTACAGCCCTGCTTATCCAAATTCTACACAAGAATAATAGTAGGAGAGAGTGAAGCAAAGTAAACACTGCAAATAGAATGCCAGAAGTCCAGTAAAGACTGACACCCCCCAGACAGAACACATCACCCCTTGCAGCAGACTCACCCACTTTCCCTTGGGTTGCTGCTTCTTGTTTTCCTTGTAAAATGTCTTCGCAGCCTCTGAGATATTGAGGATTAACCCCTGGTCGCCCATGACTGTGATCCTTCACTAGTAAGACACCATTCACATGAGCAGCCCCAAGCACTCGGTACACACAGCCACACATGTGAGGAGGAAGGCCCCCGGCCAGGGCTGCCCTGACACTGCCTGACTGTAAACTGCTATAAAGTGATAGCCCCAGCCCGGAAAGAAGCCTTATAGCCCAAAAAGACAAATACTGTGCCTGTCCATCCCGTCAGGAGGGTGTAATACAGATTAAAGACATGTAAAAATACCGCAGTGTCGCTACTGCAAGCGCCATTGTACTGTAGGCATTATATAAACAATAAAGAGAGGGAGGGCTTCAACAAAATGGCGGCCGCTATCACTGCTGTATAGGAGGCCGGGGACAGTTTTAAATGAAGGTTCTGTGGCATTATTAAATGAATAATACTTGCAGTATCTGTCTATTGTAGTATTACTATATTATTACAGTAGTAATATAGTGGTATTATATCACCCTCATATTACACTAGTATTATTCTCCAGTAGGACTCCTAGCAGGCAGACAACTACTCCCCCTATCTGCTGACCTGTTCCATTGCACATATATATAATCAGTATACACAATGGTCACATATCACGTGACCTGGCTGGAGATCCTGGGTAGTCACCTGGCTGAGGCAATGCCTGTTGATAGGCAACCACCTAACCATTGGATTCCTTCCTGGCCTATCAATTCCCATACGTGACTATATGTGGACTCCGGTTTTGGGGAAACGTTGTGAACATTTTTGGATGAGGTCATGACCCTATGGATGTGGCCGCGCCCCCTTTTTCAAATGTGTTGAATGTGTAAAGTGCCCAGGTCACATATAAAATGACTGCTAGGAGCGCTCCCCCAGGCCCAGGAGATTTGTCAGCTCTTCCAGGAGTGCGGGAGGTCGCCCCTTTACTTGGGAACCTCCCACATGTCTGAGAGAGTTGTCTAGTATGGCCGCCGTCCCCATTGTGTATACGGTGGTTTTGGGAGTGTTGGAATCGTTCCCGTTCACACTGCGCCCACATCTGATCCGTTTCCGTCAATGTTACATTATAAACGCACAGTTCCCTGCATTGAGACAAGTCCTCTTATTAGTCATGTGGGCGGGGTCTGTACAGCACATTCTGATTGGTTCCTGTATTACACGGTAACCGTCACTGCGCTCCCCTTAGGTTATGTCTATATGGTGACTGTGGTCGCGACTCCTGTCACGTGACCAAACATTGCATTGTTACCCTAATCCAAATATACTCATAGGGGCGCCACAATTACTGACAGTGAACCCTCTCTGAGGTAAATGCACCAGTGGAGCCAGGACACGTAGACCAGCCCAGGAATCCAACCTTGCATTGCGGATTTCTGTGGCACACATTTTGGTTTTTGCAGACGGGGGTTGCTCATATCAATTAAATAGCTGCTTTCGCTTTCTACCCAGCAACCAATCAAATCCCTGCTTCTACTGCCTACTTGTGCTGCACATATGACATATGGAATCTCATTGGTTATAGCACATAGCCCCGCCCCTTTACTTTTTATGAACGTAACAGTGAAGCTATTTGGCAGTCAGGCGCCTAATGAGCAGCCCCGTCTCCATGGCAGCGGGGTCCTGCCTGCCAGTACGATGCGCGGTGATGACGTCGCCCTGTATAGACGGGAACGGGAGAAGATGTCAGAAACCCCGCAACCGCCGCGTGAGGAGCAGGAGCCGCGTCCAAGCTTCCGCCTCACTGTCACTAAACGGGAGCCGGCGGCGAAACTGCTGCACCCGGTCACCGGGCTGGAACCGCTGTCATGGTCGGAGGACCACCGGCTGTCAGTGTGTACAAGCGCCAACGTGTCTGTCCTGGAGCAGGTGTGCGACATCCACAGCAGCAGCCCCGAACTGTCACTGCACCGCACCAGTGTGCCCGCCCCGCACAAGACCTGCGTCCTCCGGGTATGTATCCTGCTGTATCCTCCATGTCTCCAGTATATACCAGCAGAATAGTGAGCGCAGCTCTGGGATATAATACAGGATAAGTAATGTAATGTATGTACACAGTGACTGCACCAGCAGAATAGTGAGCGCAGCTCTGGAGTATAATACAGGATAAGTAATGTAATGTATGTACACAGTGACTGTACCAGCAGAATAGTGAGCGCAGCTCTGGGGTATAATACAGGATAAGTAATGTAATGTATGTACACAGTGACTGCACCAGCAGAATAGTGAACGCAGCTCTGGAGTATAATACAGGATAAGTAATGTAATGTATGTACACAGTGACTGTACCAGCAGAATAGTGAGTGCAGCTCTGGAGTATAATACAGGATAAGCAATGTAATGTATGTACACAGTGACTGCACCAGCAGAATAGTGAGCGCAGCTCTGGAGTATAATACAGGATAAGTAATGTAATGTATGTACACAGTGACTGTACCAGCAGAATAGTGAGTGCAGCTCTGGAGTATAATACAGGATAAGTAATGTAATGTATGTACACAGTGACTGCACCAGCAGAATAGTGAGTGCAGCTCTGGAGTATAATACAGGATAAGCAATGTAATGTATGTACACAGTGACTGCACCAGCAGAATAGTGAGCGCAGCTCCGGAGTATAATACAGGATAAGTAATGTAATGTATGTACACAGTGACTGCACCAGCAGAATAGTGAGCGCGGCTCTGGAGTATAATACAGGATAAGTAATGTAATGTATGTACACAGTGACTGTACCAGCAGAATAGTGAGCGCAGCTCTGGAGTATAATACAGGATAAGTAATGTAATGTATGTACACAGTGACTGTACCAGCAGAATAGTGAGCACAGCTCTGGAGTATAATACAGGATAAGTAATGTAATGTATGTACACAGTGACTGCACCAGCGGAATAGTGAGCGCAGCTCTGGAGTATAATACAGGATAAGTAATGTATGTACACAGTGACTGTACCAGCAGAATAGTGAGCGCAGCTCTGGAGTATAATACAGGATAAGTAATGTATGTACACAGTGACTGTACTAGCAGAATAGTGAGCGCAGCTCTGGAGTATAATACAGGATAAGTAATGGAATGTATGTACACAGTGACTGTACTGGCAGAATAGTGAGCGCAGCTCTGGAGTATAATACAGGATAAGTAATGTAATATATGTACACAGTGACTGCACCAGCAGAATAGTGAGCGCGGCTCTGGAGTATAATACAGGATAAGTAATGTATGTACACAGTGACTGTACCAGCAGAATAGTGAGCGCAGCTCTGGAGTATAATACAGGATAAGTAATGTATGTACACAGTGACTGTACTAGCAGAATAGTGAGCGCAGCTCTGGAGTATAATACAGGATAAGTAATGGAATGTATGTACACAGTGACTGTACTGGCAGAATAGTGAGCGCAGCTCTGGAGTATAATACAGGATAAGTAATGTAATGTATGTACACAGTGACTGCACCAGCAGAATAGTGAGCGCAGCTCTGGAGTATAATACAGGATAAGTAATGGAATGTATGTACACAGTGACTGTACCCGCAGAATAGTGAGCGCAGCTCTGGAGTATAATACAGGATAAGTAATGTAATGTATGTACACAGTGACTGCACCAGCAGAATAGTGAGCGCAGCTCTGGAGTATAATACAGGATAAGTAATGGAATGTATGTACACAGTGACTGTACTGGCAGAATAGTGAGCGCAGCTCTGGAGTATAATACAGGATAAGTAATGTATGTACACAGTGACTGTACCGGCAGAATAGTGAGCGCAGCTCTGGAGTATAATACAGGATAAGTAATGTAATGTATGTACACAGTGACTGTACCGGCAGAATAGTGAGCGCAGCTCTGGAGTATAATACAGGATAAGTAATGTAATGTATGTACACAGTGACTGTACCGGCAGAATAGTGAGCGCAGCTCTGGAGTATAATACAGGATAAGTAATGTAATGTATGTACACAGTGACTGTACCAGCAGAATAGTGAGCGCAGCTCTGGAGTATAATACAGGATAAGTAATGGAATGTATGTACACAGTGACTGCACCAGCAGAATAGTGAGCGCAGCTCTGGAGTATAATACAGGATAAGTAATGTAATGTATGTACACAGTGACTGTACCAGCAGAATAGTGAGCGCAGCTCTGGAGTATAATACAGGATAAGTAATGGAATGTATGTACACAGTGACTGTACCAGCAGAATAGTGAGCGCAGCTCTGGAGTATAATACAGGATAAGTAATGTAATGTATGTACACAGTGACTGCACCAGCAGAATAGTGAGCGCAGCTCTGGAGTATAATACAGGATAAGTAATGTAATGTATGTACACAGTGACTGTACCAGCAGAATAGTGAGCGCAGCTCTGCAGTATATTTCTAAAGATCTCAGTATTGAATTAACCCCTTTTTCTCTCTTCAGATTGGATCACCAAAAGACGTGGAGCAATGCAGGGCAAAGTTTGCCAGATCAAAAGACCCGTCTGTCAGTCAGAGGTTCATGCTGGACAGAGTATTCAACCCAGAAGGGAAGGCTCTGCCGATGCTGCAGGGATACAAGTACGCCTGCTGGTCACCTGTGGGCTGTGATGCCAATGGCCGATGCCTCTTGGCTGTCTTGACTTTGGATAACAGATTGACCATAAATGCCAATTTTGACCGTCTTCAGTGGAAACAGCTGGCAGATCTAACTGACATGTATGGCGAACGACTGGCACAAAGCAACTATGTGATGACGGAAACGGACAAGGCAGCAGATCTGGAGGACTTTGCCGAGTTTGAGCGTCGCCACAGTATGCAGACACCGATGAGGATGGAGTGGTCGGGTATATGTACCACCCAAGAGATCATGGAAAACAACACCTGCCGTGATGTGGGCACTGTGCTTTTGGCCGTACTTTTTGAAAATGGGGACGTTGCAGTGTGGCAATTTCAACTACCTATCAAGGACCGCTCCTCCATCGTCTCCTGCAACACCATTGTTTCGGGGGTAGAATCCCCCAGCGTCCTGGCCTGGTGGGAATATGAACACAGCAACCGCAAAGTGAGCGGGTTGATCGTCGGTAGCACCCTGGGCCCTGTAAAAATCATCCCAGTCAACCTAAAGGCTGTGAAGGGGTATTTCACTTTACGGCAGCCGGTGATCCTGTGGCAAGAGGTGGACCGCCTGCCGGTGCACAGCATCAAGTGCATCGCTCTGTATCACCCCTACCAAAAGTGTAGCTGCAGCCTGGTGGTGGCCGCACGGGGGTCCTACGTCTTCTGGTGCTTGTTGTTAATATCCAAAGCCGGGCTCAATGTCCATAATTCTCACGTGACCGGACTCCACTCCTTGCCTATTGTCTCCATGGCTGTGGATCGGCAGAACGGCACTATTTATACCTGCTCCCTAGATGGCAAGGTACAGCAGCTTATTCCCATCTTCACCAATGTCGCTCTGAGGTTCGAGCACCAGCTTATTAAGCTGTCGGATATGTTTGGTGTTGTGAAGTGTCATGGCATTGCCATAAGCCCGTATGGTGCCTACCTTGCCTCTGTCACATCAGAAGGCATAAAAAATGGCGTCCATCCGGTCAACAAGAACTTCCAGGTGAATTTTGTGGCCCTCAAGACGTTTGAGGAAGCAGCAGCTCAGCTTCTGGAGACCTCCAGCCAGAACCTGTTCCGGCAGATGGACCTGACTGATCTGATACGATGGAAGGTCCTGAAGGATAAGATCATCCCCCAGTTTCTGATGGACGCTTTGGACAAAAAGATCGAGGGCGGACCCTTGTACTTCTGGAGGTTCCGTCTGTTCCTCCTGAGAATTTGGTACCAGTCCTTTAAGAAGGTTTCTTCAGACGTGATGTGGAAACCGTATCCCAAGGAGTCCAAAGTGTCTAAGGCTGAGGAGAGTTTGGTAGAGAGTAGCATGGCTGAGGAGACTGAAGGGCAGGGCCCTCCGATTAGCCCCGACAAGACACTAAGAGACTCGGCAGAGCCTGATGGGGATTGTAGTCCAGCAGAGGAAGGTCTCCAGGAGATCCAGAAGAAGATCGATGCTGTGGAGGCTCATCTAACCCTGGAGCACATGAAGCATGTCCTGGGGGAGGTCTATCTACACACGGGGATCACGGAGTACACAACCATCCCCACACGGGGCGTCTGCGCCTACCTCATGGCCAACAGGGACAGTGAGGACCGGACTGCACAGGTGCGCCACCTAGCTTCTGTATGATACTTTACTGCTGATCGGGCCATCCAACTTGTTTTGGTTTATCAAAGTTCTGCCACTTTCTTATAGATTTTTTTTTCCCAATTCCTCACGATTTTCTCTGCTTACACTGTAAGGCTATAAATCAGTACAGACCTGATATTCACAGCAGAGGGTTTGTTACAATTGTTTAGTTTTTAGATTCTGAGTAACACATTTTACCTGCACTGATACATTGTAACAAACAGGACAGGACTGGGATTGTCCTGCTATGTATCTAGCTGCTGCGGCCTCCCTGTACTGATACGTTATGATAGTAAGGAGGGGCCTTAGCTCTGAAGTATAAGCTATGATGAGATTTCCCATTGCTAACCAATATCGATGCAAACAGAAATAGATGCAGTCTTTCTACGGTCTATTGCTCCCTGTTATCAGCCACTTCAGACAGACAGCACTGTAGTGTCCCTTCCATGGTATGAGTGACAGGAAGTGCAAAAAAAATCTGTAGAGCGAGCCCTGGATTTCTGTGTTGCTATTCCTGTGCATCGGTGCTGTCGTATTTTTGCAGCAGTTTTAGTTTTTCCCCCTCCATTAACCCTTGCAGGTCCTCATTGGACACGTGGAGAAGAAGATGAATAAGCAGATATTCCCCGAGTACTGCAGCTTGTGCAAAGAGGTTTTACCCTTCAATGACAGCAAGAAGGCGCTCTGCCCAAACGGACATCTGTGGCCGAGGTAAGAGGTGGCATCTTGCTGAATACCAAGATCAACACCACACATATTGTATTGGCCGTGCTTGGTATTGCAGCCTAACCCCATTCGCTTAAATGGGACTGAGCTGCTACTGTACCATGTGACCAATGACTGATAGCTGATTTGCAGGGGAAGGGGCTTCGGTCCCCAACTCAGCACATATCGATGAGCTATACTAAGGATAGTTCATCACTATAGAAGCCCCAGAAGTCCTCAGTATACAGGATAACACGCTGCATGTTGGGGGTCTTTACTTATATTAAGTTCCGCCCTTTACTTGTATATTAGTTTGTGTGTTTTGGGTCGTCCCTCACCTCTGGGCTCGTGTCGTTCCAGGTGTTTCTTGACTTACCAGGCATGTCAGACCCTGGAGTACCGGCGGTGCTTGCTACACGACAGTATCGCCAGGCATCCCGTCCCTGAAGGTAAGAGCCGGCTGTTTGTGATGTTAAGTGGCGCCGTCTCCATTACTGTTCAGGGTCCGTTTCCCACAATGCACTGCAGCTGGGTACGGACACCGGACCAGCAGGGGTTGCAGTAATATTACAGAACTTTCCTCCCACCCTCGATCCTTCTCACGTCTTTGTGTCTTCTTTTGCAGACTTGGATTGGATTAAGAGGCTGCTTAAAGGACCGTGCGCACTTTGCGACTCGCCAGTTTTTTAGCACTTTCTGACCCGCGCAGAGATTTGGACAGTACTGCGGCATTTTTGTGACGCAGCTCTTACCTGGTGATGTCACATGACCAACGGAATGTGAAAACCTTCAATGGCGGAGATCTGAGACCGACGTCTCCACCCATCGTTCACAGTCTTCTCCAAGATGCTGGTGTCTGATTGGTCAGTTGCTGTGGATAAGATGGCCGCTGTCACGCAGACCTTTGGAACGTTCTTGATGTTGGAGAGACCTGAGCATTTTTAAGGCAGCTAGTGGGATTGGTTACAGCAGCACAGAGTACTTCAGCAGGGGCTGATGCTATAATGGGCAGTGACCTGGTCTCGTGTTGGATGATGCCAGCGAGGACACTACTGCAGGTGCCAGGAGTGGATGAAGGACGACAGTGATAATACATGGACCGAGCTGCCGATTAAATGGAAACATGGCGGGCGGTCCCTAAATAGACTCCTCCCCCTCTACCTCCCATTATGTCTTTGTGCTAAAACGATGTTTTTATTTATTGAATAATTGTATAATTGTCCGGATGAAGTAGTCGATGTTACATGTAAAGTCGTCTGTGTCGCCGCAGACCTGGAGGGCGGTTTTTGGGGGTTTTTTTTGTTTGCCTTTACAATTTCCATGACGATATGTTTTGCCATGGGATGCACTTTAAATCTTGGGGAATGCTGTATTGTGGACGTCTGTACCCTAAAAGGGTACGAAGTACAGGGGTGTGTGCCAAGGTGCTGCAGTTGGGGGTAAGTAGCTCTAAATTTGGCATCTTAAAGGAGGTATTCTTATAACGTGATGGTATTGATCCTGTGACTGAAGAGGCAGTAGCGTGGATTCATCACTGCAGCCAGTCACGTCATGTCTCTTGATCACATGGCCATGCTGGTGAATGGGATAGGGCTGCAATACCAAGCAGAGACACTATGTGATGTATGGCGCTATGCCTGATATGCAGAGGCCGCCAACCTTGTCAAAACAGCAGATCGGCAGGGGTGCCAGGCTTTAGACCCCCCACTAATCTGATATTGATGAACTAGTCCAAGGACGGACCCTCAGTATCTCACTCCTGGAAATTTGTGTGTGTGGGCTTAGAAGGGAAGAGGCCGGACAGCATTAGAGTTTTGTAAAAAATCTGTTTAGATGGAGATCCCCTTTATATGGTATCACCACTCACCCCTAATCACAGGCCGCCCCCTCGGTCTAGCTATATAGGATAAGTGTGCTGGCGGAGGAGGCCGAGTGTGGCGTTGTCCATGCCAACCACTCCTTAGAGCCTAGGAAGAAATCTCTGGGATTCTCCGCCCCCGAGGAGCTCGTTCCCGCTCTCAAGCTCTTATGTCCATTGTGTTGTTCTTATGTGACTGGTTTTGTGAATATTTATAGAATTATTTTTTACTTTTCCTTGTCGTTGTCATAAAGGTCAATAAAGAGGTTTCTAGGAGGAGCCGCGCCTCGTACCTCGCGCCTCACTGTTATTATTAGCATTGCCTTATAATAGACGCTGCCCAAATACAAGATAATACCCCCCCCCCCCTATAAGATGTTACCATGGAGATCCACAGGGCGAGTCTATTTACACAGATATGATATCTAGATCATTTATAGAACAACATGTTCTTCCTATTCCAGAGGCTGAGGTGCGTTTTATGCCCCACGGGGGAAAATCGCAGCCTAAAAACACTGCAGAAAAGACCACAGGGAAAAACACATTGTTTATTGTCCCCTCAGTGTTTTTCTCTGCAGACTTTCCGCTCCTATTGTACCTATACAGAACACGTCTGCGTTTCCGCAGATATAATTGGGATCTGCTGGGACTTTCAAAAACGCGGCTTTTCTGCAGCAGCTGAGCTATATATGATCAGGAGAGGTGTCTATAATCATGTGCCGCAGCAGCAGAGGTGTCTATAATGATGTGCCGCAGCAGGAGAGGTGTCTCTAATGATGTGCCGCAGCAGCAGAGGTGTCTATAATGATGTGCTGCAGCAGCTGAGCTATATATGATGTGCCGCCACAGCTGAGTTGTCTATAATGATGTGCCGCAGCAGCAGAGGTGTCTATAATGATGTGCCGCAGCAGCAGAGGTGTCTATAATGATGTGCCGCAGCAGCTGAGGTGTCTATAATGATGTGCCGCAGCAGCAGAGGTGTCTATAATGATGTGCCGCAGCAGCAGAGGTGTCTATAATGATGTGCCGCAGCAGGAGAGGTGTCTCTAATGATGTGCCGCAGCAGCAGAGGTGTCTATAATGATGTGCCGCAGCAGCTGAGGTGTCTATAATGATGTGCTGCAGCAGCTGAGCTATATATGATGTGCCGCCACAGCTGAGTTGTCTATAATGATGTGCTGCAGCAGCTGAGGTATATATGATGATGTGCTGCAGCAGCTGAGGTGTCTATAATGATGTGCTGCAGCAGCTGAGCTATATATGATGTGCCGCAGCAGCTGAGGTGTCTATAATGATGTGCTGCAGCAGGAGAGGTGTCTATAATGATGTGCCGCAGCAGCTGAGCTATATATGACATGCCGCAGCAGGAGAGGTGTTTATAATGATGTGCTGCAGCAGATGAGGTGTTTATAATGATGTGCCGCAGCAGCTGGTATCCATAATGATGTGCTGCAGCAGCTGAGGTGTCTATAATGACGTGCCGCAGCAAGAGAGGTGTTTAAGATGATGTGCCGCAGCAGATGAGGTGTTTATAATGATGTGCCACAGCAGCTGGTATCCATAATGATGTGCCGCAGCAGCTGAGGTGTCTATAATGATGTGCCGCAGCAGGTGAGGTGTCTATAATGATATGCCGCAGCAGCTGAGGTGTCTATAATGATGTGCCGCAGCAGCTGAGGTGTCTATAATGATGTGCCGCAGCAGCTGATGTGTCTATAATGATGTGCCGCAGCAGCTGATGTGTCTATAATGATGTGCCGCAGCAGGTGAGGTGTCTATAATGATGTGCCGCAGCAGGTGAGGTGTCTATAATGATGTGCCGCAGCAGCTGAGGTGTCTATAATGATGTGCCGCAGCAGCTGATGTGTCTATAATGATGTGCCGCAGCAGCTGATGTGTCTATAATGATGTGCCGCAGCAGCTGATGTGTCTATAATGATGTGCCGCAGCAAGAGCGGTGTTTATAATGATGTGCCGCAGCAGATGAGGTGTTTATAATGATGTGCCGCAGCAGATGAGGTGTTTATAATGATGTGCCGCAGCAGCTGAGGTGTCTATAATGATGTGCTGCAGCAGGAGAGGTGTCTATAATGATGTGCCGCAGCAGCTGAGCTATATATGACATGCCGCAGCAGGAGAGGTGTTTATAATGATGTGCCGCAGCAGCTGGTATCCATAATGATGTGCCGCAGCAGCTGAGGTGTCTATAATGATGTGCTGCAGCAGCTGAGGTGTCTATAATGATGTGCTGCAGCAGCTGAGGTGTCTATAATGATGTGCCGCAGCAGCTGAGGTGTCTATAATGATGTGCCGCAGCAGCTGATGTGTCTATAATGATGTGCCGCAGCAGCTGATGTGTCTATAATGATGTGCCGCAGCAAGAGCGGTGTTTATAATGATGTGCCGCAGCAGATGAGGTGTTTATAATGATGTGCCGCAGCAGCTGGTATCCATAATGATGTGCCGCAGCAGCTGAGGTGTCTATAATGATGTGCTGCAGCAAGAGAGGTGTTTATAATGATGTGCCGCAGCAAGAGAGGTGTTTATAATGATGTGCCGCAGCAGATGAGGTGTTTATAATGATGTGCCGCAGCAGCTGGTATCCATAATGATGTGCTGCAGCAGCTGGTATCCATAATGATGTGCTGCAGCAGCTGAGGTGTCTATAATGATGTGCTGCAGCAGATGAGGTGTTTATAATGATGTGCTGCAGCAGATGAGGTGTTTATAATGATGTGCTGCAGCAGATGAGGTGTTTATAATGATGTGCCGCAGCAGCTGGTATCCATAATGATGTGCTGCAGCAGCTGTGGTGTCTATAATGATGTGCTGCAGCAGCTGTGGTGTCTATAATGATGTGCTGCAGCAGCTGAGGTGTCTATAATGATGTGCTGCAGCAGCTGAGGTGTCTATAATGATGTGCCGCAGCAGCTGGTATCCATAATGCTGTGCCGCAGCAGCTGAGGTGTCTATAATGACGTGCTGCAGCAGCTGAGCTGTATATGATGATGTGTCGCAGCAGCTGAGGTGTCTCTAATGATGTGCTGCAGCAGCTGTAGAATCGTGCATTATGAGGTTCCGCAACCTGATCCAACTTTCACCAGGTGATTGTTCACAGACTGAGATTCTACCACAATATTGCAAAATACTGATGAAATCTAGTAATGTGAACAAGTCCTATGTCTCATTGTGTGCACTTGGAGGATGTTAAGCTCTATCTAGATGGGTGGCGGCCGCTTATCTCACTCTGTAATAAACATGGGGGGGGGGGGGGGGGCGCGTTGCTGTGGAACATGCGACAAATGATCGAACCCACTGAAGACTATATATGCACACCTTACCGTCATCCTTAATAATCTGGGGCGTTGCCCTTTAAGCCTTCCCTGCTTCAGCCCATCAGTTTCCTAGCCTGGATGTGACTAGTCATTGACCGCTCGTGTCCTCATCGCTCTCACATCACATTACGGAGGTATTTCCTTGTGCACATGACTGCAGTAGCTTCTACGCTATGGCGGTCACCGGCTAGTACTGACACCAGTTGTCCTATGGGGCCGAGCACACAGGACGGAGCATTATGGGCACTAGTGGCTAAAGCCTCGCCTGCCGAGTCCTCCTACATGTGACTTACCCCAACGTCTGCAGTTTAACGTTGGCTCCTATCGCCCGCCATGTGTTGTTTGCCTCATTAAAAAGTAGCCACTCCATAATGGCAGAAACTGCGCCAACAACAATGCATCGTGCCCGCGACTGCCCACCACAAGCCCTGAAAACCGTGGTCCGCTCTGAACATGTGTTCTGAGGGCCGTGCGGCAACAACATGGATCATTGTATTAATAGGGGAGAGGCTGGTGCCAGACGACCAGATGGTGACGTTCCATCATGGCCTCGTGTGAGGGCCGCTCGCCTCAGTCGGGGGCTGTTCCCGCCATCTCCTCCACTTTGGAGTCTGTCCTAATTGATATGGCTTGTGTAACGTCAGCCGACACTCACAGCAATGGCCGCCTTCATCTCCGTTCACACACAGCAGAGCTGAATGGAGCGTCCATGCGCTCGTCACCCAAACCTTTAGGAACATGGAACTTGTTTTACTTGTAAAGCAATCTGCTGCATGTGAATTGCTATAAAATTTGGGGCTTTTCGTTGCAGATTTTGCAGCAGATTTTTAGGCCACATCCACAAAGTCTACAAGAAAAACGATCCTCTTTTCAGCAGCATGTGGCCTATTCCTGTCCGATGTTGCGGCCGAGCTTCAGTGAACAAATGGGGCTGCAGAAGCACGGGCGACACACGTATGACGTTAATACAGGCCCGGCAGTAAGCGTGTGGTCGTGTGCAAGCAGGCGCTGAAGTCTAAGCTGCTACATTATCCTGTCCAGGGAGTTCAGATTAGCTTACCTGATCCGCCAGACAATTGATGATGGACTTGGAGGTTCTGGCCTGATTCTGACCCCTGGTCATGTGATCAGAACCAGCGCTCCACCCCCTCCCTGATTTCTTTAGTACAGTCATCCAGACCACAGGTAATGAGGGGGCCGAGCAACCCCGGGGTCAGAGGGCGAGCTCTGATCACTTGTCCCCTAGCTCCATCATCAAGAGTCCACCAAATCAGGTAAGGCAACCCTGGAGAACCCTTCTAAGGAAAAAAATAGGGATACCGTCTGTTTTATTAGAACAACTCCCCTATCTCAACACCCTCAATGATCTCAAACAGCTCCCCAGGCATTAGCTTTCTGGACACCATCAAACACCCCCACCTATCATAGCATCCTGAACCCTGTCAACCAGCTCCTTGGATCTTAGCTTCCTGGACCCCATCAAACAATTCGACTTTTCTCAACGTGCGGAACAAACATCACCCCATATCTGAGCTTCCATGATCCAAGACTGTTTATCATAGCTCAGCTTCCTACACTCGGCAGAATCAGAAAAACGTTGCGAAAACAGTGCCACACTTGTTCACAGGTTGTAAGTAGTATTACAGCTCAATGGACACAACCTGCGGACCAGGGGTGGTGCTTTCTAATTTGGGATAGTTTGCTTTAAAAGTATTGTCTATGTTTAGAAAAACAGCTCTACATCTGTCCACAGGTTGTGTCTGGTACTGCAGCTCAGTCACAATGAAATGAATGGGACTGAGCTGCAGTGCCACATATAACCTTTAGAGAGGTGTGGCACTGTTGTTGCCATGTTTATTAGGCTCTGGTAAAGAAATGGATGGTGTGCCCTAGAAGCAGAGGGTAAGATCATGTAGCAGCGTAGATCTCAGCTTCTGTTCCATATAAGCCACATGTTGCAGAAAACCGGGATACGGAAACAGAGAGAATAGTTTGGTGGGGACCAGGAAGCTAAGGTACAAGGAGTTGGGGCTCAGAACGCTGTGATAGGTGATGATGTTTGATGGTGGGATCAGATATGGGATGTTGTTTGATAATGGCCAGGTTGTCTAGGAAGCTCAAATACAAGGAGCTGGTTGATTCTGATCAGGGAAGTTCGGATCTGGGGTGTTGTTTGATGAAGTCCAGGATGCTAAGGTACAAGGAGATGGGGTTCAGAATACCGTGAGAGCGATCAGGGAAGTTCAGATCTGGGGTGTTGTTTGTTGAGGTCCATAATGCTGAAACCTAGATAAATGTTAGATGGGGCGCAGGGAGCGAAGATTCGAGGAGCTGGAGGATGAGGTTAAGAATGTTGTGATGAGGATGAAGGAAGTTCAGATCTGGGGTGTTGTTTGATGAGGTCCAGCATGTAAGGTACAAGGAGATGGGGTGCAGAATACCATGAGGGTGATCAAGGAAGTTCAGATCTGGGGTGTTTGATGGCGTCCATAATGCTGAAACCAAGATAAATGTTAAGTGGAAGGTACAAGGAGATGGGGATCAGAAAGCTGTGATAGGTGGTGATGTTTTAAAACGGGCAAGATCAAGGAAGCTCAGGTATGGGGTCTTGTTTGATGCGGAAATAGAAATGTTTTCGGGGTTGAGAAAGCTAAGATTCGAGGAGCTGGATGATGGGGTTCAGAATGTAGTGATGAGGACGAAGGAAGTTCAGATATGGGGTGTTGTTTGGCGAGGTCCATTTGGCGGACGACATTCTACTTAATACTCGTAACGTCCCTAGACAGCGCTGACTCCCCATGTATATACGGTGCAGGGCTGATGAGCGGCGCCACACACAGAGGTACGTACACGCCGGTAACATCCACCTCTGCGCCAGAAGAAAGACGCTTAGAAGTTGCCACATAAAAAGGAATCCATTCTCTCCCGAACTGAATCAACTTCTACAGCGCCGCTTCAAGGCGACATTTCCACATAAAAGGCGGCGGATGCAGATAAGTGACAGAAGATCAGCGGCTCCTCCGTGTAGGAGACGGCAGCGCCAGCCGAGAACTTGTGTGTTCCATCACGCCGCCCTTTCATGTCGTCTGCAGACAAAGGCTCGCTCCGTACAACCGTCCCTCCCCTCGGAGCGCAGCCAGAAGTCTGCGGCGCCCTCAACCAGCCGTACAGCGGGGGAGCCTGGGACGCCCTCAGATCTCGCACTTTCATTGCTAAACCGTCCTGCAACTTTGACACCTCCGTAATCCTCCAATTTAAAGGTTGACTATAGATTGTATATAAACGGGTCTCCAACCTGTACAGCTGCTCAGGATGGTGGGGGTTGTAGTTACAGGTTACAGATTACTCATATGTAGGATGAACAGAGGTCCTAGAAGCCGGACCCCCACCCATTGACCTTTGCTCATCATGGCGGCTTTTTTTTTTTTTTTTTTTGGCTCTGCCTCATCAGCACAGATCTATGATCGGTAACTCCACCATAGCAGAACCTTAGGTAGTCTGAAATTCATCTCTCCTGTCTCTTTCCATGATTTACACTGCAGCACTGCTCTACTCTGACATAACTATAGTTATTGACTCCATCTGACATGCATTGTCTATTGGAGTCTAAGGTAGGCTGAAATCCATGTCCTGTCTCATCAGTCTCAGACTGCAGCGCTGTCCTTTCCCATGCGGAGGGGAGGGGACTCAATAAGAGGGAGGAGCCTGGACTTTTTTTTTTAGCCATGATGGCTGCACACACACCAAGCAGCTCCACTCCTTTTTCCCAAGCAGTGAAGTCACCTCCATCGGTCACATGACCATGCTGTAGCTCAGTCCCATTCAAATGAATATGGGTGACTTGCTATATCAAGTACGGCCACTATACGATGTGCGGCGCTGTGCTTGGTAAGTAGTGAAGAGGCTGCAGCAGTCAATAGAAATCCCCCGATATTTGATGTACGGCCTCATAATGGAGTTTTTAAAGGAGTGGTCAGTATGGCAGCATGAGCCGGGGTTGTGCACCTTTAACAGAGCATCCAGGCGAGGCGGCGAGCGGCCTTGTTTGTGATAATTAAATGAATTGCAATTGATCGCGGCGCTGCACAGGGAGAGCAGAACAAGTGTATTTGCATGTTCCGCTGCTTAGGCCGGGCCTGCGACAACCCCTGCGAGAGCTGACCTCTGACCCCAGACTACAAGCGGAGCACTTCCCAATGCATGTGAATGAGATGGAGTCGGCCAAGCTACCCCTCCCCCCAGCCGTCACGTTATCCACCGAGCCACTGGAGGGGAACTAATATAATGGTGGAGATCGGCGGCGGTGAGCACAAAGGACCAGGCTGAGAATATTAAGCAGGAAAATACACGAAGCCACCGCCATTTCTGCATGTAACGGCCACATCCTTCCTGCTGCTAGGTCACTGCCTGAGGGGATACAGGACCCCCTGTATGTGTATACATCCCCGGCGGATCAGGTCATATATACCCAAAGATCAGGCAATGGTCGAAGAACTGGCATAAAATCATCTGTGAATGGATGGCGGATTATCAGATATTCTGGATTACAAGACAGTCACAGAAAATATATCAAATAATAATACTATTCTGTGTGACCCTGTGGTGTCAGCTAATGTATCTAAGCCTATCGCATGTGTGATTCTGTCTGCTGAGCTGTGTATCTAATCCTATCCTGTGTGATACTGTATACTGAGCTGTGTATCTAAGCCTGTCACATGTGCAATACTGTCTGCTGAGCTGTGTATCTAATCCTATCCTGTGTGATATTGTTTGCTGAGCTGTATCTAATCCGATCCTGTGTGATACTGTCTGCTGAGCTGTGTATCTAATCCTATCCTGTGTGATACTGTCTGCTGAGCTGTGTATCTAATCCTATCCTGTGTGATACAGTCTGCTGAGCTGTGTATCTAATCCTATCCTGTGTGATACTGTATACTGAGCTGTGTATCTAATCCGATCCTGTGTGATACTGACTGCTGATGTGTATGAAACTGTCTGGTGGAATGCTGTATCTAATCCTATGATATTCTATTATGTGATTTTTTATTTTTTTTTGCAGAACCAATGTATCTAAGCCTTGATTCTCATCTACTAGGACACAATCTCAGCCCATTATGTATAATACCAGCTGCTGTATCTAAGCTGGTGCATGTTCTGATCCTGCGTACCCCTCCATATATTTCCGCCCGGCTTCCTCTATGACACCACATAAGTGAGATTCAATCATTTCCTTTAATTGTCTTTATAATCTCAGAGCGTTGCGGCAGGCGGGGGAGGAGGAGGTGCGAGCTCCTGTGTCTCAGGTGAGAGCAGAGGCTGTGCACCCTCAGGTGGTATAACGCAGCGCCAGCTAATGTGAGTGAACAGGTAGCGCTGTATGTGCTGGGAGTGATTATGGAGATGGCGGCTCCCCCGGGATGCGCTTCGGAAGGGGTTTGACAACGCAGCTCTCAATGAACTCACAGACGGTGTGCGGGTCTTGATCAGCATTAACATGAATGACATCTTGATAAAACTCCTCCAGCTCCTCCGCACTGGCGTGATACATGTCTAACCTTGCCTGCACCTTCTGCTCCGAGTCCGCCGGGTTCTGCTGCAGCCGCCTGTGCACGTCCACCCTGGGGGCCGGTCTGTATAGGCTGTGATACCTGGGAAGAAACACAGCGGGTTATAGATGGGACAATAGAGCGGAGCTTGATAGTACAGTGACAATCCTGTAATCTGCCATCTGATGGTTCAGAAATACTACAGAGCCCATCAGCTGCCAACCTAACCAACGAGAACAGCCCCAATATACAAATCACCACCAAAACCTTCCCACCAAGCATGGTGAGCCATGAGATCCAAAAACCTACCATGACCAGCAGATCCAGAAGCCTACCATCACTAGGAGAACCAGAAGCCTGCCATCAACCAGTAGAACCAGAAGCCTGTCATCACCAGGAGAACCAGAAACCTACCATCAAAAGGAGAACCACAAGCCTGCCCATCACTAGGAGAACCAGAAACCTGCCATCACCAGGAGAACCAGAAACCTGCCATCACCAGGAGAACCAAAAACCTGCCATCACAAGAAGAACTAGAAGCCTGCCATCACCAGGAGAACCAGAAGCCTGCCATAACCAGGAGAACCAGAAGCCTGCCATCACCAGGAGAACCAGAAGCCTACCATCACCAGGAGAACCAGAAGCCTGCCATCACCAGGAGAACCATAAACCTGCCATCACCAGGAGAACCAAAAACCTGCCATCACAAGAAGAACTAGAAGCCTACCATCACCAGGAGAACCAGAAGCCTGCCATCACCAGGAGAACCAGAAGCCTGCCATCACCAGGAGAACCATAAACCTGCCATCACCAGGAGAACCAAAAACCTGCCATCACAAGAAGAACTAGAAGCCTACCATCACCAGGAGAACCAGAAGCCTGCCATAACCAGGAGAACCAGAAGCCTGCCATAACCAGGAGAACCAGAAGCCTGCCATCACCAGAAGAACCAAAAGCCTGCCATCACCAGGAGAACCAGAAGCCTACCATCACTAGGAGAACCAAAAACCTGCCATCACAAGAAGAACTAGAAGCCGGCCATCGCCAGGAGAACCAAAAGCCTGCCATCACCAGGAGAACCAGAAGCCGGCCATCACCAGGAGAACCAAAAGCCTGCCATCACCAGGAGAACCAGAAGCCTACCATCACCAGGAGAACCAGAAGCCTACCATCACCAGGAGAACCAAAAACCCGCCATCATCAGAAGAACTAGAAGACTACCATCACCAGATACCCACCTCTCTCCGGAGACCGGATCGGTCATACGTAGAGACAGACGCTCTATGGCCACATCATCTGGGATGTCCAAGAAGAAGACCCTGCAGGAGAAGCAGAACACAAGGTTAGAGACCTGGCTGCTGGAAGTAAAGTGCACAAATAACAAAAAGGAAAAGTCTTAGAATTATGGAAATCCCAGGATGATAACGATACAATAATAGAAAGAAAAAAAAATGGAAAAAAACCACTCAGGATTTATTCAGTATAAAGTATGAGCGCCACCCACAGGTAACTTTTGTTACCTGCTCAGTTACTTGTCTCAGGCCAGGCCTTGTGTCGCTCAGCGTGTGACAAGTGGTGATAACCAGCACGATGGTGAACAGGAGACATCGCACAATCATCACACACCACATGAGACAATTTTTGAGATTTGGTGTGGCTAATAAAACTTTCCATATTTCTTGTATGCCCCTCCCACCTGTGGCAGTGAAGGACACACCTCCTACTGGCAGTGCATTCCGAAATTTCCAGGAGGAGTAACAGGAGAACGCCACAATGCAACATTCCAAGATATGAAGCTCCAGAATTGTTACAGGTCATGTGACATCATGTTCATCGGTCACATGGCCTAATGAAAGCACGGTCCCTTTTAAGTGAATGGGGCTGAGCTGCAATACCAAGAACGGCCACTATACAATGTACGGCGCTGTCCTTGGTAAGTAAAGGAGGCTGCAGAACTTACCCAAATGAAGCAGCCTCTGCAAACAGGTGATAGGCCCGGGGTTCCCAGTGATGGACCCCCGAACTGATCAAATATTGATCTCTTAAAGATAGGTCATCCATTGATAAGCCTGGAAAACCCCTTTATAGGCAGGTGGGTGGAGTCACCTAAAACTAGTGATACTGTGGGGCCGTACTACAATCCTCATCAGGCTATGGAGAACATGAGTCGCAGCAGAAAGTAGTCAATCATTTCATCACATCCATTAACCCTCTCCATTATACCAAAATCCGAAACGCCTCCGCCGCTGTCAGGGAAGGGGGGGGGGCATAAATTATCTCACCCCCCCACCCCGACATCCGTATCCCATCAAATCTGACGTCTCATTTGCAAAATCGTTTTCTAAAGTATCGTTTACCAGCGTCGGACGCCTCTGTGATGAGTGAAATTAGGATTTCCCTGCCCCCCCTCTTCAGAAAAAAATAAATACAAAAAAAAAGTTAAAAATTCCGGAAGCGCTTGCGACAATCGCGGGTGTAAATGTAATTTAAAAATAAATAAAAACCTGGCTGAATATTTAATGCGGAATTGTCACAAAACAGAAATAATAACGACCGTAGCGAGCGATTAGAATTAATATTTATACCGCCTGTAATGAAATATTCATGGGGACAGAGTGGGGAGGAATCGGAGGAGGGGGCGGGGGTGGGGTAATAGAACAGGGTTTAATATACATTGGGCTCTGTTTACTGCCTGGCTTGATGTTTAAAGATAGTTTGACAGGACGCGGCAGGAAGCTGTCACTCATCCTTTGAGTTGGGACGGAGGGGGAGGGGGGGGCGGCTGCCGGTGACAGCGCGCAGATTGAGTTTCCGACACAGATGTTAAAAAAAATTTAAAAAATAAATAAAATAATTCGCCCCCCCCCCCCTTCTAAATTTTCTTTTCCCTCATTTCATAGCCCGAGGCTGACAGTGCGAGCGCGCTCCTTCCATCTCCCCTTCCATCAGCTGAAATTAAGGAATTAATGAGCGCGATATCGACTTTACCGCGGCCCTAGGAATGTTTACGAGTTATTAAATTATAATGCGGCCGGCTGTATAATTTATCAGCCAATTAAAGGAAGTGTTAGTTGATTTGATGGAATGAGGACCTACAAAATGCATTTAACTAATAGAGAACTGTAGGCTTCCTTGCCATGGGCTCCGAGCGTCTTGGATTACGCGGCTAATTGCTTGACTTTATGGCGCTGTCACCGATAGCCATGCATATTTTATCGTCTTCAAATACTTCAATTGTGCGTCTTCGTGTTGCTGCTGTAATATGTAGAAGCTCGGCCAAACTTCGGTGTAGTTAAAGTGCTCTCCCCACAAAAGGCCGTCTGCTGCGGGGCAGAGGAGTGCAAGGCGGAGGGGGGAGGCGAAGCCACGTAGCGAATCCTCCTACCTTCATTATACTGGAGGGGTAACACAAAGCCACAGTGTTAAATGTCACCAGGCAATTACATGATTAAAAGGCAGCGGCATACGACAGTCTTTTGTCTTACATCTCGCTGACACTCACTGCGCCAGATGACTTCACAGAGATGGGGAAGGAGGGGGGGGGGGGGCAGGTACGTGAGTTTTTAGAGGAGATAAATTATTAACCCCTTGGGAGGAGGTCGGGCTCATAGATGATTATTACAGCAAATTAGCTACAACATTGCGTTAATAAGTAAAGTATACAAAAGAGGAAACATCCAAAAGTAGAGACATCCGTATAATATGGGAACCTGTTGGAATGTGCAATGTATGCAATATAGGAATCTATTGGAATGGGGAGAATAATAGCGCCCTCTGTATACAAGAATATAACTACTATAATACTGTCTCCTATGTACAAGAATATAACTACTATAATACTGCCTCCTATGTACAAGAATGTAACTACTATAATACTGCTCCTATATACAAGAATATAACTACTATAATACTACTCCTATGTACAAGAATATAACTACTATAATACTACCTCCTACGTACAAGAATATAACTACTATAATACTACTCCTATGTACAAGAATATAACTACTATAATACTGCTCCTATCTACAAGAATATAACTACTATAATACTGCTCCTATCTACAAGAATATAACTACTATAATACTGCTCCTATGTACAAGAATATAACTACTATAATACTACTCCTATGTACAAGAATATAACTACTATAATACTACCTCCTATGTACAAGAATATAACTACTATAATACTGCCTCCTATGTACAAGAATATAATTACTATAATACTACTCCTATGTACAAGAATATAATTACTATAATACTACTCCTATGTACAAGAATATAACTACTATAATACTACCTCCTATGTACAAGAATATAACTACTATAATACTGCTCCTATGTACAAGAATATAACTACTATAATACTGCTCCTATGTACAAGAATATAACTACTATAATACTACTCCTATGTACAAGAATATAACTACTATAATACTACCTCCTATGTACAAGAATATAACTACTATAATACTGCTCCTATGTACAAGAATATAACTACTATAATACTGCTCCTATGTACAAGAATATAACTACTATAATACTACTCCTATGTACAAGAATATAACTACTATAATACTACTCCTATGTACAAGAATATAACTACTATAATACTACTCCTATGTACAAGAATATAACTACTATAATACTGCCTCCTATGTACAAGAATATAACTACTATAATACTGCTCCTATGTACAAGAATATAACTACTATAATACTACTCCTATGTACAAGAATATAACTACTATAATACTACCTCCTATGTACAAGAATATAACTACTATAACACTGCCCCCTATGGCCCGGTCTGCAGCGTCTCCTGTTTTCCATGACCGCTCTTTAGAAATAACACGATCCTCCTGGCAGGATAGATTTTTCTTATACATTTCAGGCCGTGCTGGGATCTGATCTCGCTATAAATACTCATTGGAAGACGAGCCCTGTTTGCATTAGATTGACAATGCGCCTCTTCCGTCCTTTGGCCTATTCACACACAGCTGCTCACCCCTGGCTGCAGTCAGACTAGATGAGGAGCGGTCCGTCCCTTTATAATTAATTACCGGCTACAATTAGCAGAGTTATCTCAGCTTTCATTGGGAGCAGATAAAATAGGGGCAGTAAGTGCGGTATAGAGAGCGCAGTGACACGGCGGGTAACGAGATAGCCGTTAATTAATAAGGACTGTCAGGTGAACGCTCTCGTCTACAGTCATCGTTATCCTTTCCGTAATGAAATCTCGCTATCTGTCCCAGCGTCCGCCCTGGAGCTACTAAGTCAATTAACTTAATGTTATGCAAATGAGCCGGTCCCCTCGTTATTAGCGTAAAGCCGCCATGGTTAATGGTATAATTGGCCCGTCAGCGGGGTAATTACATGTGACTTTTTCCATTAGACTTACAAGCCTAATTATTGTTGATGGGAGTGAGGGGACGTCTCCTGGTGCGCCGTGCCGATAGGGGCAGCAGGCTACGGCAAATATAGACAAAACTCCGAGGTCAGGTGACGGGGGAGTTACAAGGCGCTCGCTGGAAATCCTGATATACGTGGCGGAGGCGGAACGGCGACGAAGCGCGGAATTCAAAGACCCAATGGTTCAGGATACAGAAAGCTGGAACAGGAAAACAACAGGTGTGATCCCCCAGTAACACAGAGGATTTCAGGAGAGGAGGGTGCTCAGGGGCAGACAATATGGAAGTCATAGACTGAACCTTCCATGGTGGGCTACGCATTGTTCCTGTCGTATGTGGAGACGTCAGTAGTAGATCATGTCAGTTGCTCGGTGTGGCCTCCATGTTCTCCAGCAGATGCCACTGATGATTGATCAGACTGATCTGGAGTAGTTGTCGCCTTCATCTCTGTCATGTTCATCATCCTGCAGGGTACTTCCATTAGGGGGCGCCCCATCATGAAGAGGGCGCTCACCTGTACAATACTTTTCAGATCTACATGATCTCAGGAAAACAGATTTCTAGAAGAACATTGTCCCAATGATCACACTGCCATCTTATAGCACCCCCTAGAGCCATCTCTTCCCCAGGTAAGTGACACACACGTACTCATCCAGCCACATGATGTAAGACGTGATCCATAAGACCAGACGACCTCTGACATCACTCCGGGGTCCTGCGCTGATGCTCACATGTCCACTATAGGCATATCTGGTGGTGGACAGGGGTCAGCCTGGGTGCTCTGACTGCTCTGCGACGTCCTCTGTGTACTGATCCAATATGGCGTCCTCCATTGTACGGAGTTTCTTCAGTCGTTCTGATCCGTCTCTTGAAACAATCTTCAGAGTAATATGATGCACGTCTCCTCTATAACCATCCAGCCGCCTCTGGGCATCAGATCTCTGGAGAGCGGCTCGGTGGAAATTCGCGGCGTTCCAGGCGTCCTGCTCTATAATATATGACGCTATAATCATACGGTGCGCGGTCAGGGCCACGGCTTCCCGGGGGCACACAATCTGGAGGTTTATCTTTAATAGCACAATTTTTTGTGACTCGGGGCAGATAAAGTTTAGTGGCCCAGATTTCAGGAGGAAAATGAATGCGGAGGCTCGGAGGATGCCCGGGGGACTACAGATCTCAGCAGGTGGGTGATGGAAGGAGTTGTGTGATGGTGCGGGCACCTACCCAGAGAAGAGATACCAAGATGGATTACCAGACTGTTACTCCATTTCCATCTACACTTATACAGTAAAAGAGGTGAAGGACCCTGTGTGATAGCTATGAAGGAACCACAAGCCCCAGCAGGTCCGCCACAGTCTAACATGCTGGGGTTTGTAGTGCAGCTATGTACGTGGCCATCTTTCCTGCCCCGGCTGTATGACATGATATATGACAGCTGTGATGGGTTTTCGACCCGTGTTGGTGTTGACTTAACCTCTGCGTTGCGGCCCTATATTCGGGTTCCCACTGGCTCTCCAGTCTCCGCTCCTCTAGTAATTCCTCTCCAGCTCCCCGGCCGGCCTCTAGGGGCCGTAACACTCACCGGCTGTAAAACATTTATTCTACTTTGTCAATAGCAATTTCCAGGGTAAATACGACTTGTCGTTCTGCCTGAGCAGAGAAATGGGGTTATTAGCCGGGATCTGACGGTGGCGGCAGGAGGCGGCTGTACACATTACACCTGACAGCTCATATCAGACATACTGAGACACAGACCCTGAGCCGATCACCTCAATCATCACATATGGGGACACGGCCCCTTTAAGAAGTCGGAAGTAGCCTTTCCCAGTAGTAGTTATCATTGCGCCTGCACGGTCCACTGCTGGGGTCAGGGGCTCTACTACACAACCAGTCAGATGCCGGCATAACATGCTGGGACTTGTAGTGCATCCACATTGTCTCTCTGACCCATAACATTAGGTATGGCTGCAAAGCTAGACAGGATTTGATAAGTGTCTGGGGGTGGAAGGGGGCTTGTGGGAAAAACAGGTGAGGGCCCCATCTAATGGAGAGTACTATTACTAGAATAGGCCCCATATAATACAATGATGTTAATACTAGACTAATATCATGTAATACCGCTATATGGTGAACAGATACTAGTACTATATAGTGTCTATACTATACCACAGGGTGCACAAAGCGTTATAATATATAATATAACACACTAACACTACTATACTGTACCAATATAATGTAATACCGCCATATAGTGAACATATACCAGTGCTGTAAACTACCTACATAATACTGCAGGATATGACATGATTAATATTATATCATACATAATATATTATATTATACTAACACTTCTATACTGTACCAATATAATGTAATACCACCCTATAGTGAACATATACCAGTGCTGAATACTGCAGGATATGACATTATTAATATTATTTCATACATAGTATATTATACTGTCTAATACTGTACCATACTGTACCAATATAATGTAATACCACCATATAGTGAACATATAGTAGTGCTGTAAACTACTACATAACACTGCAGGATATGACATTATTAATATTATATTATACATAATATACTGCCATACTGTGCCAATATAATGCAATACCGTCATAACCAGAACCTCAGGAGTGTTCCTATACCCCATTGAGCCGGGTTCCGCCTCTCCTGTGCTTTCTGCCGCTACCAGCAGATTTGGCCTGAGGAAGATCCCACCAAAGCGTCGCCTGTGCCGTCTGCTTATACTGTATAAACTGTGAATATTCTTTACAAGGAGATTGTATACTGGTGGATGAACACACACACAGATATATATATATATATATATATATAAAATAAACTTTCCTACGTGGTGTAAGGTCATGTATGACTGGACTGGAGAATCCTAGCACATAGTACCCCATCATTGACCACTGACCCCTTCATTTGTCTTGAATGCAATGGTAGCCATCTATCAGTCTGGAGCCCACGTGGTCAATGCTCTGAAGGGGCCTTCACAAGGTAACGTCACACCCGTCCTACTCCCGCGGTTATGGTGCGGGGTGGTATAGTGTACAGTAGTCGGACCCCTCTAGTCTACATTTCAGGTGCACCAAGACCTCAGCGTTGCATTGATTTGTTTGTGGACCCAGTGGTGCCGTCTGATAGACCCGATCAATAACACAGGTGAGGCTGGTAGCGCCACCTACTGGATCACCGACACACCTGCATCACCTACTTTAACTACTCAATCTGAGAACCTACCTGGGTCCACCGCCACGTCCACCTCGCAGTTTGGTCGCTTTCTTCGGGATCTTGGCCCCCAAGACGCTTTCAGCCTCCTCTAATACGTTATTGATTTTCTCCATTAACCCATTCCCTGCCTAGAACCAGCTAACTCTAAAATCAATAGAGGCAGGGGTGGGAGTGGGGTGTCCCTGTATGGAAGCAAACAGGTCCTAAGCCTGTTCTCGGAGGCAAACACAGGCGGTGGAGTCATCGGCGCCCCCTGTGCCGCCAGGGCGGGGTCAAAGGTAGTGTACATTTTCGATGGACTTGCTTCAAAAGTAATTGCTTCTGGTCTCCAGTGAGAATGACTGCAAACTGAGTAACAGACTCTCATAAACTAAGTTTTAACCCTCGCGGAGGCAGCGCTGACCCTCTGTTGTCTCTGCCAGATGTAATTCACCAGACCCTCTCAGGCGTGAGGGCTTCAAAGCGGCAGCGGCATCTCCGCCACTGATGGAAATGCTACCAGGTCAGAGGAGAACGCGCCGCGTGAATGGAAAAAGTCTGAGAGCCGCTTCATTTTCTGCCAAGTTTTAGCTCTTTAGTTCTGAAAGATTCGGGGGCCGGAGATGATGCGGAGGGCGCTTCCCCTATCAGCGCGGTTTAATGGCCTGACCTTTACGGAGACCGCACTGCAATCCCATTTCCAGCTACGCGACATTGGCGGTGCGGGCGCGGCGTCTATTCCTGCAGAGCTCGGAGGGGACAGGAAATATCACTGACTCAATTGGAGTTTTGCATCGGCTGCCCCTATGGGGGGAGATGCCACCAGGTAGTCCCATATTCTTCCCCTATGGACCACCAGGGTAATAAATATATATATAGTCATTTAGCCCATCAGGGAATAGGGGGCCCAGGGGCCCACCAGGGCAGTACATATAGTCCCATTTCTCCCCCCCCCCCCCCCCCATGGACCACCAGTCAGTGAGGGGCTCAGGGGTACCACAAGGGCAATACATATAGTTACAAGTATGCCACCTGTGGCCCACCAGGGCATAGGGGTCCATGGGGAAAAATGGGCAGTAAATATAATCCCATATTTGCCCCCTGTGGACCTTCAGAGATATAGGTACCACAGGCTAATGCCAGAACAGTACATGTATTCCAATATTTGCCACCTGTGGCCCACCAGGGAATAGGGGGCCCAGGGTTTGGGGGCCCTACAGCTTTGCTCAGATATGAGGCAGTATAAAATCCACCTACCATCTAGTCAGAGACTCGGGAATACTGAACCTTCCCTCCTCCATGCTTTACATTGCAACTCAGATTGGCCGAGTAGGTGGAGCTTAGTGTACTTTTAACCTCTTCATTGCTGCAGCGTTTGTACCTGGTGCAGCAAGCACATTGAGCTGCAGCATGATTTAAGGAGGGGGGTGGGAGTGACTTATTTTGGGTCACCCCCTTATCTTGGTTCAACCTCCAGACCGTGTGTTGCAATTGAATAAAAAGCAGCCTCTGTACCGGCTGCAGCAAGCACAGTGTGAATGGAGAGCAATAGCAAGATTTACAAAAGAGGTCACCGATTCTTGGCTCACCCCTATGCAGATCAATTAAAATATGCATATAAAATAGAAATCTGCAAGATTTGTAATTATCTGCCGTCTGTGAATCCAATTAACGTCCATTAATGGTGTCGGCGGCGTGAGATTTACCGCAGCTATAGAGATCTTGCATAATGATGAATGCGCGGCCCGCGGGTGGAATCCATATCTGAAGATAAATATTCCAGTCCAGTCTTGGTAAACTGGCAGATAATGGCGGCACGGACGGGTCAGGGAGGTTTTATTAGCTCAATTAACGGGGAGTAAGAGAAGGCTTACGGCGCGCTCTCCACACACCGGCGGGATTGAGCTGCTAGTAATGGTGTTATTAACCTTTACCAGGCGCAGGATTTGGCTGCAGATTTCAGCTCCATTCCGCGGTTCAAGTCTTTATTAATAAGCTGTTTATTGTGTTTAATCCGCCCGGGAGGCGGCGGGGGAACAATTCCTGCGTCTTGTAGTAGAGGCAGCAGAGTCAACACTGCGCTCTTGCAGCTTTAGAGGTGTCGTGAGCAGATGCTGCATCCCCAAATATGGCTGCCAACATCTGCACCCCGAAAAACTGCGCACCGAGGATGCCGGGATAATCCCCTTAAAATGGACTCATGTGACATCAAGCCGCAGAAGATGACAGACAGACATGGCCGCCCGCAGGAAAGCCTCATCAGATTGAATTCATTATTAAATAGAAGATCTCTGCTTGCTGTCAGTAAACAGGGACAGCCTAAGGGTCAGAATCGGTACAGACTTAATACACAGACTGAAGTGTCATGTGTAGGAGGGAATACCCCCTGTGCATGCCCAGCCATCGCTAGAACTGAAGGAAGTGGTGTCTGAGCATGCTCTGTACACATCAGACTGACCATATACGTATCCCTTTAAGGCAGCCATACATAGCTGTCAGCTGCATCTGCTATTCCTCTCATTGCACCCACACATGCACACTTGTTTGGTCAGGCATGCATGTGTTCTTGGGGGGGATGGGAATAACTGACTGAAACCTAACAACCTGTAATACTGAGTTCTAATCATATACTAATAATCACTGGCCCCGCCTCTTTTGGGAATATGTAAATGAAGGCCCCGCAGAGGGGATGCTGGGAGGAATCAGTACGCAGTGAATTCCTAGGCAGATATTATGAGCAGCGCTCAACGCCGGCGAGATGATTTCTTCATTACCCGTCAGTCTTCTCTTCGGACAGGAGCGGGATGATGTGAATATTTACGGCCGGGGATGGGAATTTATACATAAAACATCTGAACGCTCGCAAAATTGAGTTAAGACCACGAAGTAGATTGTTTCTGAAATGACACGAGGCTGAGATCTGCCATGTGCGGCTGGAGCGGCGTTTATCTAGAATTATACTGATGCTTTACAAGACTGGAAGAGACAGGCGGCGGCGGAAAGTTCGGGCAACGGCTCCCATTACCCAGAGCCGCACTGTAACAAACCCTCAGCTGTGAGATCAGGATTCAATGACAGCAAGCAGAGAACAGAGACACAGCGCCGACTAGAAGGGGGCATTCACACGGAGTAAAGAGGCGCTGATTCTGCCACGATAACTCAGCGCTGATAAAAAGACTCCCATTGATTTCGATGTGTTCCGCGCGTTAAATGGAACCCATTGAAGTCAATGGGAGTCTTTTTTTTATCAGCGCTGATTCTGCCGCGAGTTATTGTGGCAGAATTAGCGCCACTTTACTCCATGTGAATGACCCCGAAAGTAGCAGATCACTAAAGGGTAGCAATAGCTGTCCCATGTCTGACCTGATTGGCCGACACAGATCACGTGGTACTGCTGAATTCATAGCACTGACATAGGCAGGGGTGAGGTGTTACCTGTTGGGTATATAGCCAGCATCGTTCAGCAGTGCGGCCTGTTCGGCGTCTCTGGGGAATCCGTGTAGCACCCAGCCTCGGGTCGTGCAGTCCAGTCTGCTCAGGCGGTCACCTAAGACCCTCAGTACAAGGTTGTCCGGCACTAGAAAGAGAGAACAACAGTAACACATGAGTAGTCAGGACAATCCTCTGCTCTGGACAATGACAATGTCTATGATGATTTATCTGCTGGGTGTAACTCACCATGTATAGCGCCCCCCATACATACATGTGCACACACATACAATGAATGTGTCCTGTACCTGGCCAGCAGTGTTTGTTTATTGTTTACTACCACCTGCTGGTCGTTCTCATGAATTACACCCACAATAATGGCTCAAACGGCATCTGGAAGGGTCAACAATGCAATAGACTACTGAAGGAGCAATTGTAAGCACAGTGAGCGAAACAGATGGCAGCAAAATTACTGTAATGCCGGAGATTAGGCTCCAATTTATATTCCGGTGCACCCGGCTCCTCTAGTGCAGACTCTCACACACACACCTACAGGATTTCATACAATGGCAGAACAGCAGCGCCAATTCTAAGGATTATAATGAGCTATATAATGTACTGACTTTATACTAGGACCGTCAGCTCGTGTCCCTGCACTGAATTGCAGCATGCAGTAAAGCGTTGAACGTTTTCAGGGTCTATGTGCAAAAAGATGCAGAATAAAGCGCAACATTTGTTCCAATCCCTTAAGTCACCCATGATGATGCAGCCCACAAAAATGACATACTGCGTCTATACAAGCTGGTATGTAGCTACAGGGTTGCAGCTAAGGCACCCCAAAGACCCCGCCGTGACACAATAGGACAGTCATACAGTAAATGGAGTGAGGGGCAGGAATTGAAGATTGAGAATCTGTCCTTAGGATACATAATGAATACGTAGTTGTTGGGGGTCCAAAGCCCAGGACCCCTACCAGTCTGCAGTATGAAGGAGCCGCAGCACTCACAAGCCTCTTCCCTATGCTCATGGCATTGTATACAGTGGTCACATGGTACAGCAGCTGCTCAGTCCCATTCTAGTGAATAGGGCTGAGCTGCAATACCAAGCATAGCCACTATACAATATATGGCACTGTGCTTGGTATTCGCTGAAGAGCAGCAGCGCTCACCCAAACACCGCAGCAGCTGCTTCATGGGTGTCAGACCCCTATCGATCACACATTAAGGATAGGTCCTCAATAAGTAAGGTCTAGAAAATCCCATTAAATCCAGAAGCTTCTGTGTACTCCTCTGCTGAGTAATATAGCTACAAAGTGTGCACAGGTAGAAACAGCACCTTAGCTCTGGTGTCCCCGGGCGCCATAATAGGACCGCAGGGCATTCATTGGCTTGTGGGCTCCCAGGAACTTGCCCAAGAATTGCAGAAATCGTCCGACCTCTGGAATTGTAACAAAGGTTCCTGGACCAAATATTAAGTTCTGTTTTTCTATTATATGAAATACTTATGACATGCAATAAAAAGCAGATGGATTATATATAAATCATACCATGGGATTTTCTGGATATTTTTTAGATTCTGTTTCTCACCGTTGTAGTGTCCCTACGATAAAAATGACAGATCTTTCCATTCGGTGCCATATTAGAGGACAGCAGTGTTATATAGTGATAATTGTAGGGCACATACCTGTCCTTAGTGGGATAACTATAGAAGATTTTGTGTCTTAGGGGGGGGGGGGGGGGTGTCTAGGTCCTCGCTGCCGTATTAAAGGACAGCAGTGTATATAGTGATAGATGTAGGGCATATACCTGTACTTAGTGGGACAGCTATAGAGGGTGTAGAGGTTGTGTCTTAGGGGGAACCCTAGGTCCCCTCTGCCATAATAGAGGACAGCAGTGTTATATACAGCTTGTGATAGTTTTAGGGTACACACCTGTACCTAGCAGATGTATAGGTGGTGTCTGTGGGGGTAACCCTGCCTATCCTGGTGCAGCAGGTTTTGCAGAACTGTGGACCCTAAAGGATCAGAAACGATTGCCCCCTCCCTGCGCAGCCGCTGACCTGTACATCGGCACCAGGTTCACACGGAGGTGGGGGATGTTTTCGTGCTCTCTTCCTTCCCCGCTAATGTATAGAGATGGATATATATAAAGGGAGCAGCACTGCAGGGCTCTGAAAGCTTGTGAAAAATTAAACTCAACAGACTCAAACTGTCCTATTTCCACTTCAAAAGCCGCGAAGCAACCGAGCTCTTCCCAACTCATCTTCAAAAGCCGGCGCCCTAGAAAGTTTCCAAATAAAAAAAAAAATACCAAGAAAAAAAAAAAAAAGGAAAATAAGATTTTTTTTTTTTTTTTTTTTAAAGTCTCTTGTTCCCCCAAGCGCTGTAGCCGCTCGTGTAGCCGCGGTCTCTCCTTCTGCTAATTATACCCATGTGAGTCTATTAATCAACTGGTAAATTATTTACACAGCCAAGTGCTGTTTGCAGCTCCTGCCTGTACCGCAGCAGTAAAGGGTTGCAGGATGGAGCGTGAGAAGGTCCCCACTGAGCAACCCCCCCCCCCCCCATTCCTGGCTCTGGAAGCTTTCTTCTTTCTCATCCTCCTGCTCCCCCCACAACAACAACTATCAAAAGCTTCCATGGGGAAAACTTCACAGTGCAAACCTGCAAGGTCAAAAGGGCTGCAGAAATAAGGGGAGAGGGCTTGCTGTGGGCTCAGGACCTCGGACAGGGCACTTAGCAGGTTGGAAAGGAAAACAACTCCAAATCTAGATTGTGGAGAGTGCGCATACTCCGCTCTGCTAGGTGCCCTATAACCAAATATGTCAGCAGAAACATTTCAATGTACTACGGCTCAGGTTTTGCTGTTGCAGCTTTTAAGGCCAAAACTAGGTATGGGTCATAATCGCAGGGAACGTACGAGGCTCCGGCTACATGGCGACTTTGGAGGGAACTCCTTAACTAATGTAAGTGAGTGGAGTTGTCCTGAGACTTTGGGGATGTCAAGCAAAGGTTAATATTTTTGCAATATTCACTAGGCCACAAAGTGACTCCATTCATTTACATTAGTGAAGGAGTTACAGGGTAATATGGTGACCCTTTCCAAGGTTAGCGTGTAGCCTCAACCTTAAGGACAGGTGATACTACTCCATTTATTTCAATCCAGCCCTGGTTTTCGCTTCAAAGACTGCATATAAAAACCTGAATGTATAAACGCGCCCTAAGGGAGCCTTCACACGGAGTAAACGCGCGTGTGTTTTTGCAAAATACGCGTGTAAAAATAAGACTCCCATTGACTTCAATGACATTTTACAGGCATATTTTTACACGTGTAAAAAATGTCATTGAAGTCAATGGGAGTCTTATTTTTACAGGTGTATTTTGCAAAAATACACGCGCGTTTACTCCGTGTGAAGGCTCCCTAAGGGTACAAACACTTGCTGCAGTGACCGAATGTGACTGTTGTTAATACCCTTGGTAAAATAAAAGGCCTGTCAACAACAAGCGATGACCCAATCCCTGGATTTTCCAATTTTCTGACATGTTAAATGTTTCATATTTCATTGATCTAAGCAGATTTGCAATTCTTTTACCATTTTGTATTTGTGTTGTTACCTTTTAAAGGCAATGAGAAAAGAAGTCAGGTTTAAAGGGGATATTCAGGACTTACATATTGATGTTCTATCATTCGGAGAGGTTAACAATATGTGATCGGGGGGGGGGGGGGGGGGTTTGGTCCATAGCCTGGACCACAGTGCTTGGGTTAACACTGCAGCCTCTTCACATATCATAGGATCTGGGATCCCTTGAATAGGACTGAGCTGCTAAACATGATATCATAGGCACTGGGAAGAGGCCAATATGCTTTTAAGAGCCACTGCTTCTTTATACAGCTGATCGGAGGGGGTCCTGAGTGTTGAACCCCCCACCATCATCTATCCTAAAGGTCATCAATATGTAAGTCCTGCAAAAGCTCCTTTACACCTTTATCACACTTTGCACGAGAAATCGCTGTATGTTGCGGCCATACATCTACACCTACTCACAGCAGCCATACATCGGATTTTCTGGTACACAGACAACCAAAAGATGCACCAAGTGTTCGTCTTAGATGCTGGACATGAGTAAAGGTGACCATGCACATAAGATGTAATTCAGACAAACCTTGGCAGGATCAGCGTATGTAACATGTATGGGGGTGTCCTAAGGGTAAGGGTACCCTAACACTCCACCGACAGTGTAGAGAAGGATCAAACATATCAGATCTCAGCATATCTGAACCTTTGTTACCATTGTCACTCTTCTTATGGTTCGGGTCGTGATCTTATCCCAGCAGTGGGTTCATTGCAGACGTACCTTGCTGTTCGTTCTCGATGTACGGCTCAATCAGTTGGCCGATTTTCTTCTGGTCAGCCACAGCTTCCTTAAGGATTTGACCGCAGGACACTGGTGATTTAGAAAGATGACAGATAGTAAATGTATGACACTGCGATATGTGGCTGTACCTGGAATATTCCATTAAAACAAAACCCTGGCTAGTCAGTAATGGGTCAGGGGATGCCAGGGAGATGTATTAGTGCTCGTGAGTAAAGATGGCGCCGACCGGAACAAGGATTGGTAACTATATTAGTACGATAGTGAAAGATATCAGAGCGCTGGTTAGAGCCTGATAGGATGTGTATGAGCTGCAATACCAGACACTGCCCATGACAAGGGGGGGGCGCTGTGTCGGGAAAAAAAAAATATATTCTTATAAGACAACCTACTGTAAAAGGACAGCTCCCAGCATGCTCCATTTACTGTACAGGAGTTCCAAGATCAGCAAAGGAACTATGCATGCTGGGAGTTGTAGTTTCCCGACAGTTGTAATACCAAAGGTTGCTGACCCTGTTATAATACAAGACTTACCATTGATGATGTCATATTTCTGTGCCAGGAGGGCAGCTTGGAGGCTCCTTCCACTGCCTGGTGGTCCATACAGGAGTATGCGTGGTGTGAATGGTGCCAAAGACCGTGGTTTGCTTAAGACATATGTAAGAGCTGGGGAAGGAAATGCAAAAGTTTTTGCTAAAAGCAAATCTGAAATGTGATGGTTAAAGAGGGTTTCCCACTAACAAAACATATCCCCTCCCCACAGGATAAGTATCTGACCATTAGGGTGTCTGACCAATGGGATTGGAAGTGATCATAAGAATGCCCAAGTCGTCTGTGTGAATGGGTACTCGCATGACCAACACTCAAACACAATAGAAATGAATTAATGGTCATGTGCCTGCACTTTAGGACCCCTAGTCTCCTGATCGCTGAGGGTCCCATATGAATGACCCCCACAGTTCAGACACTTGTCCCCTATCCTGTGCTGTTGGCGGAAGAAAACCCTTCAATCTCATGAATCTAATCATATTACAAGGGACTGAGCCTAGAAACAGGAGTCAGTTTTTGTTTTACATGGGCTGGAATGGGGTTAAACTGCAATACCAGACACGGCCATGGACAAGGGTGGCGCTGTTTCTAGGAAAACAAAATATTGACCGTTATTTCTAAAGTATTCTAAAGAAATCATCCCAGATCTTGCTTACCAACAGGTGTATGAAAGCAGCAGCCATACTGGATCTGACCCAAATAGTCATCCTTACTCCTTTACCACTGTCCACATGGCCGACTAATCACCAGAATGTCCTTGCGATGCGCCCACAGGGCTCTTCTAACTTGAAGCGCACGCACCCATCATGTACAGGCGCCTGTTTTTCCCTAACATCCTCCGATCGGATACAGACAGAAAGCGCGGCTTACAAATGGGGCTAATTTTCAGTAAATAAGTGTAAGTTAATTAGGAGTAATAATCCCCCAGATGAGCGGCTCCACTAATTATCTAGAATAAAGAAGGAATCTGCAGCCTGAGATGCCCGAGATAGATCTACTGAGGATTTCCTAGAAGACGCGCTCGCTTTATTTTTTTGCTTTCCCCATCCCTAATTTATTTGCCTCCATTATTAATTAATAGTAATTAATATTCAGGCGCCCGCATCTTTATTTACTGATTTTTCATGAATTCTTTATGAACGTTGATATCAACTTTTAGATGTAATTAAGCAATTTGGAAATGAATTAATTGGTGACGGGAAGAAAAGGATCGCGCCATTCATATTCATCCTTGGGACTGGGGGGCGCCGACTTGTGTTTGACAAAAGTTTAGGGCAAGAGGTTGAGATGGAAGTGACTATGTAATTAGAAGAGCCGGTGAGAGGTGTAATGGGGTGCCTGGGACGTGTGACCCCACATCTGTTCTTGCAGGGTCCTCTGCTGCTACTGTCTACAAAAATAATGTCACATAGATGGTTGCAGCCAGCAGGGGGCGCTCACTATATTAAGGCAGCAGGTGTAACAGGGCTGCTGCACTAATAGCATGTGAGTCACATAACTGACCCTGCAGACAGCCTATGATAGCATAGCCTACCCTGTGACAAGACGTCCATGCATGGCTGGTCTGCATTGATCTTCTTGTATTTTTTGGGAAAAGCTCGCAGAATTCCCAGGATGTTCCTGTGATATTCCAGCAGGCGCTTTCCAGTCTCCTCCTCGGAGATCCCCGCTGGCTCCACTAAATTCTTTTGCACTTCAGGGTCTTCAGGCCAGTCAAATGTGGTGTGGTAGATCTCTGCAGGACACAGACGTAGACACGGTCACATCACAGTAGCACCTGCTATACAGAGGTCAGATCGTGTCTCCTCCATGTATACCCTGCAGATCAGGTGCCCCCCTCTTTGTAATGACTCCCCCTCTGGAAAATACAGGGATTATGATCAATGAAAGGTGGTAACTATATAAGGGGACAAGCAACACACTGACAGACAACCCCTTTAACCATACACTAGTTGTTGAGACCTTTGAGTAATAGATACTGATTATCTCCAAAATAGGTCATCAGATCGTTCCAAACACCCGGACCCCACACGGATCAGCTGATTTGGCTGCCAAACGCCGCTGCTTTGCTCCCATTCACGACAACATGAGCAGAGATGCGTCTGGTTATATACCTTGTATATGGCATCAGGCAGTCAAATCAGTTGATCAGTGTGGGGTCCAGGGGTCAGATCCCCACTGATCTGATACAAATGATCTACTCGGCAATACAGGGTTTAGGGTTGGTTCACATTAGTGTATGTATTCCGTCCGGTTAGAGTCCGCATGGAGACTCCCCTGAAGGAATACAAATGCAATTGCAAGCGCTGTGCTGTAAAAGCACACGGACCCCATAGACTATAATGGGGTCCATGTGCTTGCCGCGATCAGCTGATCCTGGGGGTGTTGGGTGTCAGAATTCACCAATCCCATATTTATGACCTGTCCTGTCGGACTCCCCTCCCCACTCTTCTATTGATGAACTGTCCTAAGGATAGGCCCTCAGTATCTATGTCTACCATTAACTACACATATAAATAAGTACAGAAGCCATGCTCGCCGATACCTCCAGTCGTTGGGTCAATCCTCTTCCCCATATTCCTCTCAATCAGGACAATATCCGGAGCGTCCAGGACCACTGCAGGGAGGACAGAAGAGCAGATTAGACCCACGGGATACAGGACCACCACCCATGTAACCGTATATATACATGATCTGACTGAGAATCATGTGTATGCTCCTGCAACATTCACACTGGAAAAACATGGCCGCTTTCTTGTAGAAAGAGCGCCACCCCTGTCCATGGGTTGTGTCTGGCACGCACTTGCAGTCCCAGACACATTCCATGAACAACCCATTTAAAGGGGGTGTCTGATTTGGTCACTGAACTCACCAATATGGTCCGGGGAGATGCCATTCATCTGCAGGAGCAATCCCTGTTCCCTGGTCTGGGGAAATCCTTCAATGACCCAGCCCTGAAAGGAACCGCAGAGATGTCAGATGAGACAAGGTGAAACTAGTGACATCATCAAGAGATCTAATTCTAGAAATAACGCATCATACTGACCAATGAAAGAGACCAGAGAGAAGAACCAGGAGCCTCAGAGCAGTACCCTGCTGGAGACCCCGCACCAAGTTACTGCCTGTCCATGACTCCTCTAATACATCCAAATATCAATACCGTGACATAACTAACATTATCACAGGAGTGGACGGGTCACTGCTATCCCAAAAGATCTGTACACGCCTCTCCTGAAATACTCTGTGCTTCAGAGGACCCTGCTCTTTCCACTTTGTAAGTATCTGCATGTATGTAGTGTATGACCTCCACTGTCCTGTCCTGATCCTGAGTTACATCCTGTATTATACTCCAGAGCTGCGCTCACTATTCTGCTGGTACAGTCAGTGTGTACATACATTACATTACTTATCCTGTATTATACTCCAGAGCTGCGCTCACTATTCTGCTGGTGCCGTCACTGTGTACATACATTACATTACTTATCCTGTATTATACTCCAGAGCTGCGCTCACTATTCTGCTGGTACAGTCAGTGTGTACATACATTACATTACTTATCCTGTATTATACTCCAGAGCTGCGCTCACTATTCTGCTGGTGCAGTCACTGTGTACATACATTACATTACTTATCCTGTATTATACTCCAGAGCTGCGCTCACTATTCTGCTGGTGCAGTCACTATGTATACAGTGTTGGCCAAAAGTATTGGCCCCCCTGCAGTTCTGTCAGATAATCCTCGTTGTCTTCCAGAAAATGATTACAAGCACAAACTCTTTGGTAATATCTTCATTTATTTTGCTTGCAATGAAAAAACACAAAAGAGAATGAAAAAAAAAGTCAAATCATTGATCATTTTACACAAAACTCCAAAAATGGGCCGGACAGAAGTATTGGCGCCCTCAGCCTAATACTTGGTAGCACAATCTTTAGACACAATAACTGCACACAACCGCTTCCGCTAACCAGCAATGAGTTTCTTACAAGGCTCTGCTGGAATCTTAGACCATTCTTCTTTGGCAAACTGCTCGCGTTCCCCCTGAGATGTGAAGGGGACCTTCTCCAAACTGCCACCAAGAGATCTCTCCCCCTCCCCCACAGGTGTTCTATGGGATTCAGGTCTGGACTCATTGCTGCCACTTTACAAGTCTCCAGGGCTTTCTCTCACCACCATTTTCTAGTGCTGACCTGAAGTGTGTTTTGGGTCCTTGTCCTGCTGGAAGAGCCCTGACCTCTGAGGGAGACCCAGCTTTCTCACACTGGGCCCTACATGATGCTGCACAATGTGTTGGTCGTCTTCAGACTTCATAATGCCATGCACACGGTCAAGCAGTCCAGTGCCAGAGGCAGCAAAGCAACCCCAAAACATCAGGGACCTCCGCCATGTCTGACTGTAGGGGGCGTCTTCTTCTCTTTGAAGGCCTCTCTTTTTCCCTGTAAACTCTATGTTGAGGCCTTTTCCTACTTTTGTCTCCTCTGACCAGAGAACATTCTTCCAGAACGGTTTTGGCTTTCTCAGGTAAGTTTTGGCAAACTCCAGCCTGGCTTATGTCTGTAGATAAGAAGTGGGGTCTTCCTGGGTCTCCTACCATACAGTCCCTTCTCATTCAGACGCTGACGCTGGATAGTACGGGGTGACACTGTTGTACCCTCGGACTGCAGGGCAGCTTGGACTTGTTTGGATGTTAGTCGAGGTTCTTTATCCGCCATCCGCACAATCTTGCGTTGAAATCTCTGGTCAATGTTTCTTTTCCGTCCACATCTAGGGAGGTTAGCCACAGGGCCATGGGCTTTACACTTCTTACTGACACTGCGCACGGTAGACACAGGAACATTCAGGTCTTTGGAGATGGACTGGTAGCCTTGAGATTGCTCATGCTTCCTCACAATTTTGCTTCTCAAGTCCTCAGACAGTTCTTTGGTCTTCTTTCTTTTCTCCATGCTCAATGTGGTCACACAAGGACACAGGACAGAGGTGGAGTCAACTATAATCCATTTCAACTGGCTGCAAGTGTGATTTAGTTATTGCCACCACCTGTTAGGTGCCTCAGGTAAGGAACAGGTGCTGTTAATTACACAAATTAGAGAAGCATCACATGATTTTTCAAACAGTGCCAATACTTTTGTCCACCCCCTTTTATATGTTTGCTGTGGAATTCTATCCAATTTTGCTTTTTGACAATTCTTTTTGTGGTTTTCCATTGAAGACAAATTAAATGAAGATAATACCAAAGAATTTGTGATTGCAATCATTTTCTGGAAGAAACCAAGTATTATCTGACAGAATTGCAGGGGTGCCAATACTTTTTGCCAACACTGTATACATTACATTACTTATCCTGCGCTCACTATTCTGAAACTTCAGAGTTGAAATCTTCCATTGTTTGCTCGGAGTCTGTGCAGAGCCTTCGTTAGTGATTTTCAATCTCGAAAATTGTCACTTTTTTTCTCTACCAGGCTCTGTATGAGGATGACTGTTATTCGGGGTGTCTGTGCACAAGCTTGCTGACAGTTTCCAATGACAGTTCTAATTGCAGACTATTAATTACTCTGTTCCTTACGATGTAATTGCTATAAATAACAGGGGCTTGGGCTTTCGGGACATGTTGGGGATTGTAGTTTTGCTACAGCTTTTGCATCAGCTAGAGCATCGCAGGTAGGGAATAAGGACCGATAAGAGAGATGAGCGCCGGAGACATTTGCGCAGGAAGTTGGAGTTAAACTTTTCCAGTTAGCAAAAAAAATAAAGTAAGAAAAAAAATTGTCCTCCTTTTCCCGGATAATCCGAGCCACGAGGTGTTTGCTCTACAACAATTATAGCGAAACCTCTCTGCAATTTGCTTTAAGGAAACACAACCTGAGGCTTCATGCATATTAAACGGCGGTGGCTGCTGCCGGTGATTATTTTTTGTATATTTTAGATATTTCCCGGGGTCTGGAGGTACACAAGCTCGCAAATAAAGAGAAAAATCAATCAATCCTTTAATTAGAATATATTATGTGGCGTCTTGACACATCACAGCGCAGCGTCTTCTCCACCGCGGAGCTGCGCGCTTTGTTCAGAACAGGTTAATTGATATTCTGATGTGCTTCGCTCCTCTTGCTGGCGCTGGCTCCATACCCCCAGTGGTTTGGTTCTGTTTCATCCCACATCAAAAAACCGTATGCTGGGGGCAGCCTCAGCACAGCTCCAAGCTGGAGGTCTCAACAGCTGCACCGAGCCGGCGATCACAGGAGGGACGCGCTGCGAGCAGATGTCACACATAAAGTGAAATCCAACCTTATAAATATATATGTATGGACAGTCGTAGGGTTAGCCGAGGCAGGGGAACTGCGCCGCAACACAGCAACGCCAGGCCTGACTCACAAACAGACTGCCTTATGTGCGGCGGTAATGAGGATCGCATAATGCTATGCTGGCACCTCGCGGGGCAGGCAGGCGAGTGTCAGGGGCAATTAATGCGGAAGGGACATGTGGGGAGGGAGGGTCTAGGTCTGATACTTTGTAGGTTACATCTCTGCTTGTTGTCAGTGAATGGGATCATAAGGAATTACACCCAGAGGCTGAAAACTTTGAGCACGGCCTGTTAAGGTAAGACCTCCCCTTAGGTTAAGACCCCTTTGTGCACGGCCTGTTAGGGTAAAGCCCCCTGGTGTAAGGACTATTAGGGTAAGACTTCCCCAGTGTGACGCCTACTAAGGTAAGACCTCCTTGTGCAAGGCCTGTTAGGGTAAGACCTTCCTGGTGCATGGCCTATTCCCTTGGTGCACAGCCTGTTAGGGTAAGACCCTCCGATTTGTGGCCCCCCCCTTCCCCCCCCCCCCCCCCCCCCCCCGATGCACAGTCTGTTAGGGTAAGGCCCATTATAGCATGGCTTGTTAGGGTAAGACCCCCTGACGCACAGGCCATTAGGGTAATACCCCTTGGTGCTCAACCTGGTATGGTAAGGTCACCTTGATCACAGCCTTTTTGGATAACACCGCATGGGGCAGTCGAAATCTGTTGTCGTGTCTTCTCTCCAATATGTCACAGTTAATTATTACTTATGAAAGATATTACATCACGTTTACTTCCTGTGCTAAGGTTCGGTGATCCATTGTAAGTGTTTGATGGGTGGGGGGGTCTGACCACAGGGGTCCTTGTATCCCTACATCTCTATAGGACAGGTGGAGATAGTGTAGCGCTGTACTCAGCCCCTCTCAGTCCCAGTAGATTAGTAAATCCTATCGCCATTTACATCGCCCGGAGACTGCGGAGATTTGAGTCTTCGGCCTCATCTCAGCGACCCGGCGGTTACTCCGTTTAGCCTAACCCTACAGCGGGCTGTAACAGTGTGATGATCTGGGAAGGCTTTGGATATACCCATTCATTGACAGCAAGTAGAAATCTCAAGTCTAAAGACACTTGCAGAACTCTACTTCCTAAACTGATCAAGTTCTCTGTACCCAAGGCCGGAGGACCCCTTTAATGAGCACCGTGTCACATTTACAGACGTGTGTGGGATTCCGGATGGGTGAACTCTGTGGGATATTTTTTGCATCCAATTATAATGCGGGAAATTACCTGGGGGGTGTCACCAACTTGGATGCCCCCCATAAGTCACCTCCAGCCCTGAGTAATAGAAAATGGGGGGCTGGTGTGTATGCCAATCCAGCTCAAGGCCAGGCAGGGTGGGGGCCATATTTTGTTATATGTTCTACCCTCATCATAGTATAGATATATGGAAAACAGCACAAAAGCGGAGTTTCCCTTTAAGATGATACTTGCTCCAAAAACTTTTAAGCCAGATGATGAGCGCTCGCCAGGGGTCACTTAATGGTTAACGCACCCTATAATTCATGTCTGGCAGCAATGGCGATCCGTCAGGCGGTGACAAGGTAACGGCCGCGCAGACGTCATTAACTCCCATCATCCTCCTATAGTCCTACACCCCAGTGCTCCTTCTCCGGCGGGGGTGGGGTGCGCAGGATTCGATGGGACATTTCCCCGGCTCTGTACGAGCCCCTGTAGAGAGACAAGTCATCGGATCTGCCTGCTTCGGCTGTGCTTGGAGAACAATGGCTGCAATAAGTTTTTTTTTCGTGCGGTGCCATAATACCTGGCAGTCGGTAGTTGTGCGCGCCTCGGCACATTTCGCAGAGATTTAACGCTCGGCAGGCAGTCTCCGCAGGCCTGTTGATCAATACAATGCATTCTCCTCTGAGGCTGCACTTGACATCTTTAAACCTGGGAGTGTCAGAGAAATGGAAAAGTAATTCTGCCCTCGCACTGTCAGCGCCAGCAATTAATGCCAGGCAACGGCACAGTGCGGGGAAATAAAACACACCGCCGCCGCCAGCCCCCGGCCAGCATCCCCCCCAAACATCGGACAAACTGGAAGCAAAGCGCCCTATCCCCTCTTCATACGTTTGTCACTTCCCTCAAAGTAGAAAGTCGTCCTCGCTCGCCTGGAAACTTGAGTGACATTTTCCCAGACGGAATCCGACTAAGAATCGTCAGACGCATAAATGGTTCAGGAAAATAAATAATCTGTCAGAAAAAATGCGAATTTACGTTAAGTGCGCGAAGACGGTGGCTGAAAATAAGACCTGAGGCTAAAAAGCGATGAGAGCGACAGATGCAAAACCGTATTACGCCACTCACCGCCGCCGCAAACTGAACATCACATTATTACCGGGAGATGACTTTAGAACAAGCCCGGGGGTGAGCTTAAAGGGGAACTCTATTCATCATGGCAGCCTACAGGTCATCAATATGTAGCTAAAGGACAACCCTTTAATTAAAGGGGTGGGGAAAAATAAAAAAGATGAGACACTCAGCCACCTCCAATCCTCCATTCCATTAGATGCCAGCAATGGCTGCAATTGAAGCGAAGCAGGTCAGGTGACCACAGCAGCCAATCACTGGCCTCAGGGGTCACATGTCCAGCACCAGTGACATCACTACTAATAGATCACCAGTCCTAAATCTGTGACCAGCGATCGGCTGCAGCAGTCACCTGAGCGTCTTCACTTCTGGCCATGCCATTGCAGACACAGAATGGAGCAAGGGACCTGATGTTGGAATGGAGGATGAGGGGTAGGTGGGCATCAGTTCTTATTTTTGGTTTCCCCGCCCCCCTTTATTAAAGGGGTATTCCAATAGTTACATACTGAAGACCTATCTAAAGGATGAGTCAACAATATCTAATCCCGGGGATCTGATGGTCAGGACCCCACAGATCAACTGCATAAAGCAACCGCGGTGTTCGCAGCTCAGTCCCATTCAAATGAATGGGTTAAGCTGAAAGCTCGAACAGCTGATTGTTGCGGGTCCTAGGTGTTAGACCCCCAACCATCAGATACTGAATGGTTAGGCCATGGAAAACCCCTTGAACGTCTAAAACAGAACTCCAAATCCTGTACATAGACATATTGGTAAATGATAACAATTTGGGTTCAGCCATCACCACTAGGGGGAGCTCCGTGCATACAAGTTTATTGCTAAGCAAAATGTATACACAGCGTGCAGTGATCGCCCCCTAGTGGTGGCTGCAGTAAGCCAGAATTTTATCACTATCACCTAAAAAACGGATTAGAGAATGTAGGGTTTAAAAACAACATGGCATCACAAGTCCAGTCACTTTACATGTGCCTACCTTTAAGCGGAGGACCCCTTTAACAGTATCCTCTGCTACTTACTAGGTTTTAGACACTTTACGGTAGCTCTTACAGTGTGGTGCTGGTCTGATAATATTATTATTATCATGGTCGTAGCAGTAGGAGACTGAACCGTGTCAGGCTGGCGGAGCGGTGGGGGCAGAGGGGCGGGCGGGGGGCTCGGCACACACAAATAATTGAAGTGCAGCAGTTTGCATTGCAAAACCCTTAATTCTGCCGTGAAGGTTCACAGGGAGGAGCTGCATTATTGATTACAGCCTACAAGTTTCGGCAACGGAGCGCAACTAATCCCTTCCCTCATTTATTTCTTCCTGTCCAGGCTTTTTAGTTCTGGATCACAACATGCTGATTACAAGAGATTACGACTGGAGGGGAAACGAAAAAAAAAAAGCGGGGTTAACTCTCTCAGTGCTGAGCGGGAGGTGGCGGACAGCATTGCCATGAGGGGCGAGGACACAACTTTCCTCTGTCCCTGCATACATGCAGGATTTCTCTGCACAAAGATATCAGTTTTGGCTACATCTAGTTTAGGGAAAGCTGGGTGACCACCAATAAGGTTCCTATTACAGATCACACAAGGAATACTACCCAGCTTTCCCAGAATACTGAACGCAGAACTGTAGGGAATGAATGATCACAAAGGGTCTGACCCCAGAAATGTCCATGCAACAGTGGTGGTGCCCATTGTCTCCGCTGTATAGGGCATATGTGTCATTAAAACTTATAACTTATATATTGATAACCTATCTTTAAGAGGGGTTTATCAATATGTGATAAGGGTATCAAACTCAGGACCTATGCTGATCAGCCGGTTGAAGAGACTGGACAGTCTTTACCAAGCACAGTACCGCACGTATCTCAGGAGCGGTGTCTGGTATTGCAGCTTGAATGGGACTGAGCTACTGCTGTACCATGTGATTGATGAACGTGATGTCATCAGCAGTGAGAAGAGACCGCAGCGCTCATGAAAAACAATTAATTGATGGGAGTCCTAGGTGTCGGCCCCCAACCATCACATATTGATAGCCTATTCTAAGGACAGAGCCACTTACCAAAGAGCCACCTGTTTTTGGTGTGATTGGATTGACAACATGCTGGTGCCTCTAATCTTCTATTACAGTTGTCAAATCATGTTGGTTTATCCTGTAATACTGTACTAGAAAGAGCTCAAAAATCTGGATGCACGTGCTGAAGGACGCAAAGGATGTTGGCATCTCACTACTCTCTATCTGTGCCACCTGCCCGAGGCGATCAGCGAAGCTCTCCTTGTTCTGGCTTTGATCTTGCCTGTTCTCTACAATCAGCATATGCCACCCCTCACCATCAGCTTCTATCCCCATAATACCGCGTATGCTGCCGCTCCATTCCCATACACACATACTACAGTGCATCTTCTGACAACACCTCAGCTGTGTCCCCTAAAATCAACAAATCTCCAGTCTATTCAAAGAGCGATAGATTGTATTCCCCTGTCCTACAGTCGGCCTCTCCTCTCCTGACATGGCTGATAACAGATAGTAATAGATTGTATTCTCCTGTCCTACAGTCGGCCTCACCTGACATGGCTGATAACAGATAGTAATAGATTGTATTCCCCTGTCCTACAGTCGGCCTCTCCTCTCCTGACATGGCTGATAACAGATAGTAATAGATTGTATTCCCCTGTCCTACAGTCGGCCTCTCCTGACATGGCTGATAACAGATAGTAATAGATTGTATTCCCCTGTCCTACAGTCGGCCTCTCCTGACATGGCTGATAACAGATAGTAATAGATTGTATTCCCCTGTCCTACAGTCGGCCTCTCCTGACATGGCTGATAACAGATAGTAATAGATTGTATTCCCCTGTCCTACAGTCGGCCTCTCCTCTCCTGACATGGCTGATAACAGATAGTAATAGATTGTATTCCCCTGTCCTACAGTCGGCCTCACCTCTCCTGACATGGCTGATAACAGATGGGAATACAATCTATTACTCTGTCCTACAGTCGGCCTCTCCTCTCCTGACATGGCTGATAACAGATAGTAATAGATTGTATTCCCCTGTCCTACAGTCGGCCTCTCCTGACATGGCTGATAACAGATAGTAATAGATTGTATTCCCCTGTCCTACAGTCGGCCTCTCCTCTCCTGACATGGCTGATAACAGATAGTAATAGATTGTATTCCCCTGTCCTACAGTCGGCCTCTCCTGACATGGCTGATAACAGATAGTAATAGATTGTATTCCCCTGTCCTACAGTCGGCCTCTCCTCTCCTGACATGGCTGATAACAGATAGTAATAGATTGTATTCCCCTGTCCTACAGTCGGCCTCTCCTCTCCTGACATGGCTGATAACAGATAGTAATAGATTGTATTCCCCTGTCCTACAGTCGGCCTCTCCTGACATGGCTGATAACAGAGAGCTGTAGCGTCTCCCAGCATGCTTTGTGTCTCGGACCACTCACCCGTTTTGCGCAGTCCACTTCTGACAGCCGCTCTTGGATGATTCTCGCCCACAACACATCAGGGATTTCCTAGAAGAGGACAAGTACATAAATATATGAATAAAGCAGCAGCCGCCCCGACCATCTGCTCCGGTACCTTTCCTGATAGAGGGGGTGGGGGGCAGGAGCAGGATGGAGAGATCTGGGGGTCTCTGCCTTCAGTCTCACGTCCCGGTGGGTGGCATGTGTCAGAGCCTCTCGCTGCTGGATAGCAAATCTGCGTCTTTGAGTCGCTTTCCTTCCAGAGGTGTTTCCTGCCGCTCGCAGGCCGGGTTGGTGTCTAGTGCGCCCCTTTGATGTGTCATGTCAAACCAGAGGAGCGTCTACCGGGGGGTCCGCACGAAACAGCGCCACCAAACCAATCTGACAGAGATAAAGCTGACGGCACGGGTCTGAAGAAGCCTCACAAGTCATCTTCACGTGTCACTACTGCTGGTACCTGACATCAGAGCTCTCCGCCATGTTTATTTAAGTCATGTGACTGGAGCGCCGTCTCCGCTGGACGAGCCCGGCACAAGTAAAAGGGGCTTATTAAATACAGCAACGTCTAATGAAAAACTAGTCCTGCTGAGGGTTTGTTACAATGTATAAGATGTCAGAAATCAACCTGAGCCCCAGTCTGCTGTTGTGTCCCTCCACAATACTTTACACTGCAGGTCTGCTCCATCCAAACATAGCAAGGAGGAAGGATGGTGGCCTAGATGTATTCACATACTGTCTCATAGGGACCCCTGAAATGTCAGTCACCAGACCATACCCCTAAATGATCAGACTGGGGTCTAATAATGGCGTATGGGATCTGATCTGAAGTATGGTCTGGGGTCCGACAGGGGTTTGATTATTTAGGGGTCTGTTCCAGGGATGGCGTCTGATAATTTAGAGATCTGATCAGCAGATTTGTCTGTGGTCCGGGGTCCAATAACTTAGGGGGCTTGGAGTCTAATAATTCAGGGGCCTCGTATACAATGACTTTGGGTTCTAGGTCTAATAATTTAGTGGTCTGGGATCTGGTAAGTAAGGGGTCTCTACCGAGAACTGACAGGGGGATGATGAATTTAGGGGTTGGACTGCTGACAAGTCTGGTAGCTGAGGAGAAGGGCCATTCAGGAGTTTGCTGTAGGGTCGCAGTCACTTCTAGCTGTGCCCCTGCTGAGGAGGAAGACCCTGGCCGGGCAGTACTTACATATATACAACAAAGTGTCCCGAGCACTAAACCCCTTACTCCTCCGCTTTTCGGACGTGTCACTGGTGCGGTTCCCTTTGCCATAGCTCTGAGCCCATCGCCATCTCACAAGCCAAATACTCTTTATCCATTCATAAAATAAGCCAAAGTACAAAGCCAAAGAATTTACCCCATTATTGCGCACCAACTCGCTACGGGTTGATTAGCAATCCTCCTGTGAGCAGCGGAGGCTGGCGGCGTGACAGCGCAGCGCGGGAGAAGGCGCGCTAGTGACAGCGGGAGGGCCAAATCCCCCACCTAATACCTTTATACAGTAGATAAAGCGGCTTCCTCTCTATAAGTGCATGTAATTTCCTCCTAATACTGAAGGGTAAAATCGTAACGTGCGCCGGCTCTGCTATCATTAACGACGGCTCCGAAGAAAATGTTCTCTCATTAAGCGCAATTGAAAAGCGAGCGGCTGATCATTGGAGGATTAACTGGCTCTGCGTATATACAAATCACCGCCACCCTCTACCGCCGCTAATCCGTTCTGAAGATCTCCAGCAACCCCCGCAGCTTAACAAAGAGGCTTTCAATGATTTCTGCTAATTACGCCGCTCCTAGATGTACCCAGCGATGCAATGAAGGGCTGATGAGGAGCGCCACTGACAGCAAGCGGAGGAGGCAGCGGCGGCTCAAGTGTCTACACTCAATACAAGTGAGGGGGAGAGGATTCGCTGCACTTATAGGGGAACGCAGCGGGACACGGAGCATCCAAATAGAAAGCACATCTCCATGTTCCCTGCCCCATATTAAGGCTAATGTTTAGCAGTCAGGGGTGTAGAGGTAACAACTGCACCGGGCCTGAGACTATATATTGGGGACCTTTCCTTAGAACAGTGGTCTGACACTCGGGACCCTGACAGATCAGCTGCTAAAGGGGCTGCAGCATTCAGGTGATTGCTAAGAGCTCTCCACGGAATATCAAGCACAGCGCCGTACACAGTATAATGGCCGTGCTTGGTATTGCAGCTCAGTCCCATTCATTGACAATAATGGGATTGTGCTGCTGCGCTACCATGTGACCGATTGGACAGGTCATCAATTAAAAATGTGCAGGGGTCCGACACCCAGGACCTAGACAGATCAGAAGCTTCAGCTCCTTCAGTATTTACCAAGCATACTGCCATACACTGTATAGTGGTTGTGCTTGGTATTGCAGCTCAGCCCCATTATTCTGAATGGAAATGAGCTGCAAACAGGCCATGTGACCAATGTACATGAGATCATTTGGTCGATGAAGCAGAAGCGGAACTCTACAATTAGCTGATCAGCAGAGGTTCCGGGTTTATACACATACTGATCATATATTGATGACGTGGCCTTAGGAATGGTCATGAATAAACAAGTCTTGGAAAAACTACTTTAAGGAGGCCCCACATGCTCCTCTGCCACATAAAAAGATCCCATTGTTATAATTGGGTGGGGGGCTGTTACAGATTCTGCATTGGGGTCTGACGTCAGCCCTCCGCCATAAGTCTCTAAGCAGCCATTACCTGATCAGATCAGAGCTGCAGTGTAAAGCAAAGGGGAGACAAACTGAGCCAGAGCCGGACTTCAGACCCCGACAGACAATGCACCAAAGCTGAATCCATGGAACAAGACTTTGTACTAAGGGCTTGTTCACACCGTACTGTCAAACTGTGGTGCATTATCAAAGATGCTGAAAAAGAAGGCAAAAGTGTGAAATTTTGCAGCAGTAAAGTGTCATGTGACTGCACCATGTGAACAGGTCCTAATGGGGTAGGTTGGCCACAAATATACATCATGTTTAATGCCAATTTAACGGGGACAATTCTGCGCCCACTTAAGAGCCCCCAAGTGCACCAGGATCACATCCTACTGAAGGAAGTTTGTGTGACCCTTTTTACTTGCCCTCCATAGACTATATCATATTGGGTCTGCAGGTCTACTTGGGAGCCTCCTGGTTCATGAATAGAATGTTACAATGACAGTGTAGACTGTCACAGAGGCAGAGCAGTAATAGAGAAGCATCAGGAGAGATGTAGATCTGTGGACAGCCTCTATGGGCATGCTGGCACTAGTGGTGCCACCAGGATAACCATAAGAGGATCTTACAAATCTTGATAATTTTTTTTTTTTTTAAGGGGGAATAATTTAAGGTGGAAATTCTCTTTCACACTTTGGTAAGTCATCTCGGCGGCTCTCTGCCATCAAGGGGCGGCCGCGGTGATTGTACATATAAATGATCGTCTATCCGCTTGCGCTCGGACGTGTCTGGAAATAATGTGCGTTTTTCGGCGGCTCTACCTGGTCTTTGCCTTTGTACGAGAGCGCTTCCTCCACCAGCGCAGAGACATCATTTGACAGGATATTCTCTGGAGTGAGGTGAGTGGCGTTCAGACGCTTACACAGGAGCTTCGCCTGCGGGGAGAAGAGGAGGAGACCAGGCCAAGTTTTGCAAAAGAAAATACGTTTCAAAGGCTGTGTATATCTTCATGCCAAGCAAACCCGCACCTCCTGGCAGCAGCGCCCGTAAATAAATCATCTATGGAGCAATGTATGTTTAAACACAGCGCACCTCCTCTGAGGAGCAGGAGGGGGCACCAGAGTTCACAACCCTGGGGGGGCAGCTCTAATGTCATCTACAGAAAGGCCAACACAGCTCCCAAACCTAGGGGGCATGTGTAATGTCACCTATATAAGGGGCAGCAGAGTCCCCAAACCTCACAGCCCTGGGACACAAGTCATGTCTAATGTATAAATCACCTATACAGAGGTCAATAGGAAAACATCTCGTCTTTGTTTTGGTCACTATAATATTACCTGCAGTATCTACTGATCAATAGAATTGTATTCTCTTACATAGCATTACATACTGCTCACTAGATGGATCTCTGCATTGTATACTCACTAGACACCTCCTTGCATTGTATACTGCTCACTAGACAGCTCATTGCATTATATACTGCTCACTAGAATGCTCTCTGCACTATATACTGCTCACTAGACAGCACCCTGCATTATATACTGCTCACTAGATGGATCTCTGCATTATATACTGCTCACTACAGTGCTCCCTGCATTATATACTGCTCACTAGATGGATCTCTGCATTATATACTGCTCACTAGAGTGCTCCCTGCATTATATACTGCTCACTAGATAGATCCCTGGTTTAAATACTGCTCACTACAGTTCTCTCTGCATTGTATACTGCTCACTAGAGCACTGCTTGCATTGTATACTGCTCACTAGACAGCTCTCTGCATTGTATACTGCTCACTAGAGTGGTTCCTGCATTGTATACTGCTCACTAGAGCGCTGCATGCATTGTATACTGCTCACTAGAGTGCTCCCTGCATGGTATAATGCTCACTAGACAGCTCTCTGCATTGTATACTGCTCACTAGAGTGGTTCCTGCATTATATACTGTACACTAGAGTGCTCCCTGCATGGTATAATGCTCACTAGACAGCTCTCTGCATTGTATACTGCTCACTAGAGTGGTCCCTGCATTATATACTGTACACTAGAGTACTGCCTGCATTATATACTGTACACTAGAGTGCTCTCTGCATTGTATACTGCTCACTAGAGTGGTTCCTGCATTATATACTGTACACTAGAGTGCTGCCTGCATTGTATACTGCTCACTAGAGTGCTCCCTGCATGGTATACTGCTCACTAGACAGCTCTCTACATTGTATACTGCTCACTAGATTGCTGTATGCATTGTATACTGCTCACTAGAGTGCTCCCTGCATGGTATAATGCTCACTAGACAGCTCTCTGCATTGTATACTGCTCACTAGAGTGGTCCCTGCATTATATACTGTACACTAGAGCGCTGCCTGCATGGTATACTGCTCATTACATGGATCTCTGCATTATATACTGCTCACTAGACAGCTCTCTGCATTGTATACTGCTCACTAGAGTGCTCCCTGCATTATATACTGCTCACTAGAGTGCTCCCTGCATTGTATACTGCTCACTAGAGTGCTCCCTGCATTATATACTGTACACTAGAGTACTGCCTGCATTGTATACTGTACACTAGAGTGCTCCCTGCATTATATACTGTACACTAGAGTACTGCCTGCATGGTATACTGTACACTAGAGCGCTGCCTGAATTGTATACTGCTCACTAGATTGCTGTATGTACATCTTTTTCCAGTGCATACATACCATAGTGTGTTTTCCTGAGGCAGGGGGGCCCAGAACAACAATTCTTGGCACTGTGGGGAATAAAACAAGCATTTTAATGTCACAATCCACACATGTTCAATGTCAGCCATCTTGTTCACTATGTAACACCTCCTGTCACTCAGATTCTGCTAGCTGACATCCGCTCACGTCTTATAATCTTTAAGGCTAGGGCTTCACGCCGACTTTGGCCACTGCTCCTGTCACACGGCCAAAGATCAACGTGCAACGTCTTCTGTAATGCAGTGAATGGAGTTATATGGCAAAGGAGACTCCGACTTCTGCTCATAAAAAGATCAAAGTACTGCAGGTGGGAATTCAATGCCTGGAACCCCCCCAGTCATCTCGGAACTGGTAGGGGGGGTCCCAAACATCAACTTCCCATCAATCGAGCGCCCACGAGATAACAGACTGATACTATGTAGATACTATGTCACAAGTATCCACAGACACCTCCTCATTTTCTGTTTTTCTCCCACTTTTTGGGTTGTTTTTCTGATACTTCTCTTCGTTTTCCATTCGCTTTCATGACCAGGCCTACAAATAACTCTCGGGATCCTACAAAAACCTCCAAAACCGTTTCCTGTTCCTCCGACAACATGAAAAGCGGAATATTCTAGAGGAAAATAAAAGTTCTCAAACTCCCCAAATACTTCCCCCAGATCACGACATGAATGGGAATTTTGGGCTTATAAAATCTTGATCGCGCCGCTTACGCTCGATTGGTCGGCCAATCTATTTTTGTTTATTTTCGTAAGGAGCAGTCTTCGCTATTGAACTCTGGGTTTCTTAACCCCCGACTTGGCGCACCTTGAAATTTCCGACTGTGCGCGCTGGAATAATTCATTACCGTAGCCATGAAAGAGTGCTCTGTTGCCAAGATTAATCAACTTGTGCAGCGCACATCAAAGCGCCCGGCGAAACCTTTCCATCCGCCGATCCTTTTGAGGTTTTAACGAGGAAAGTGATTTAATATTCAGAAGAAACTCCTGGAGGTATTGGAGCTTTTATGCGCAGCGTTTTTTGGACAAACGTTTGATAAGAAAAGGGAACACTCCATTATCTGCTCGGAATCATGCTCTAATATTGCCCCGGGCTACTGTAAATGTTCGGTTTGTACTAAATCTGTGATATCGGGATTTTTTTTTTTTATCTCGTCTTATTGGTTGGAGTTGAATGAGGCCGCGGACACATCGGAGGAATCCGAGTCATTGAGCGATCCTTAAGATGATTAATAGGGCTGAGATTGGCGCTGTATGTCTAACCCGACGCCTTGCCGTGTAGCCCGCAGCTAAGTCACTCCTAAGAAGGAAGACGCTAAGCCGCCATGTTGGATTTTAAGGAGTCTAGAGATAAAAAACCAAACCCCCCCCCCCTTCCCCACACACACAAAACAGCTGTATGTCTAGTGACTCTATATCAGGATGATTGTTACCCGGCCTCACTGCTTACATATTCATGGCCATCTACTCACTGGTATCCCCTCTATTGGTGTATCTCATCCTACCCTGTGTGATACTGACTGCTGAGCGGTGTATCTAATCCTATCATGTGTGATACAGTCTGCTGAGCGGTGTATCTAATCCTCTCCTGTGTGATACTGTATAATGAGCTGTGTATCTAATCCTATCCTGTGTGATCCTGACTGCCGAGCTGTGTATCTAATCCTATCCTGTATGATACTGTCTGCTGAGCGGTGTATCTAATCCTATCCTGTGGGATATTGTATACTGAGCTGTGTATCTAATCCTATCCTGTGTGATACTGTCTGCTGAGCTGTGTATCTAATCCTATCCTGTGTGATACAGTCTGCTGAGCGGTGTATCTAATCCTATCCTGTGTGATACTGTCCGCTGAGCTGTGTATCTAATCCTATCCTGTGTGATACTGCTTACTGAGCCGGGTATCTAATCCTATCACGTCTGATACGGACTGCTGAGCGGTTGTATCTAAGATTCTGCTGACACCATGTCTGGGCCCTCGGGGTATACATTGGGAGTACTTGTAGGTACAGGTGTATTTTTTGTACTGGACGGCGCGGTGTTGCACAGCTTGACTATTCCATGCAGTAAAAACAATCACGCACCGGCCTATAAGATGTGAAGAGCACGTGTCTGGCACACATGGGGTTATGGTTAGGTTCCATTTCCGTGCAGGGAGTCTTCCCATTGAACATTACATGAAGAGAACAAGACCAGCACCGCACAGCACTACGGCCCCCCATCATGTCCCCTTCTTACCGGGGTTATTCCTACTAGTTACACTATCAGAGGTGAATCCTTCATCCTCGCTGTATCCCGCGACTTCCTCTATTATTTACAATGCTCTTTACTTTATTTGTTTTTTACTTTTTTTTTTTTAGCTTTTTGTCCTAATTTCTCAGAAATCTCCACAGATCCTTCCCGGGGGATTCCCAGTAATAAATATGCAGATGCTCCAAGTGGCACATGAAGCCGGGCGCTGGCGGAGGAGCGCCGCATTGTTTCCAGCTAATTAGACCTAATATTTCTTGCATGTTCCCTTTTATTTATTTATTAATTTGCGGTGCGATCACTGGAGAGGCGCCGGCACCGATTCCAGGGGCCAGGGAGCGCTCGCGGGGAATTGTGCTGCTTGTGTATGCGCAGGCAAAATGTGGAGTGAACTTCATAGAGAAGAACAAGGAGATTGTTTAAAAAGTTTCCTCAGTGGCCCCCAGCTGCTAAAAACTACAACCCCCAGCATTATAAAACTACAACCCCCAGCATTATAAAACTACAACCCCCAGCATTATAAAACTACAACCCCCAGCATTATAAAACTACAACCCCCAGCATTATAAAACTACAACCCCCAGCATCCTAAAAACCACAACTCCCAGCACGCTATAAACTACAACCCCCAGCTGCTAAAATCTACAACCCCCAGCACGCTATAAACTACAACCCCCCCAGCATGCTATAAACTACAACCCCCCCCCAGCACGCTATAAACTACAACCCCCAGCTGCTAAAAACTACAACCCCCAGCACGCTATAAACTACAACCCCCGGCATGCAATAAACTACAACCCCCGGCACGCTATAAACTACAACCCCCGGCACGCTATAAACTACAACCCCCCCAGCATGCTATAAACTACAACCCCCCCCCCAGCACGCTATAAACTACAACCCCCAGCTGCTAAAATCTACAACCCCCAGCACGCTATAAACTACAACCCCCCCAGCATGCTATAAACTACAACCCCCCCCCCAGCTGCTAAAAACTACAACCCCCAGCTGCTAAAAACTACAACCCCCAGCACGCAATAAACTACAACCCCCGGCACGCTATAAACTACAACCCCCGGCACGCTATAAACTACAACCCCCGGCACGCTATAAACTACAACCCCCAGCATTATAAAAACTACAACCCCCAGCACGCTATAAACTACAACCCCCAGCACGCTATAAACTACAAACCCCAGCATGTAATAAACTACAACCCCCAGCGTGCTCTTATACAACAATTCTTAATATGTGGTCTTTGTGGTCCCCCTATCCTGTGACCCTTAAACGGTTGCTAAACTACAACTCCCAGCAGGTTCTTACAGCCAAAAGTAGGTTTGGGGCAGTTACTGCGATGTGGTCTCCAGTGGTCCATAACCGGGCCCTCTCTGTTGTAAGACTACAATTACCAGCAAGTCTTTAGTGTCAAAAGTAGTTTTGCAGTGGTTACAGACATGTGGTCCCTAACCAGTGATTCTCCAGCTGTTGCATAACTACAACCCCCAGCATGCCCTGTTAATCTAAAGCAGTTTTGGAAAAGTTGCTGAAATGTAGTCCCCCAACCTGCGCCTTTGTAAAACTTCCTCCATGCCTCCACATCTGAAGGTAGCGGAGCAGCAGTTTCTGACATGTTATCATACAGACATGCTGGGAGTTATAGTTCTACATCATCTGGAGAGCCACAGGGCATAATAGCAGTACAGGACTGCAGGTAGGTCATAGGTCACAGTTAGTGCATATACATAGGGGGGACATTCAGAAACTTAGTGAGCCCTCACGTAGGGGTTTATTCCCAGATTCTCCACTTACTATGAAGGGGGAATGTAAATAAGCCCTTGTATTAGAATGGCGGGGGGGTTATCAGTCTATTACGGACGTGTAACTTCTGCAGTTTCCTAATATACTAATGGTAGAAGTCAGAACATTCTTGAGCTCTGTCCTGCTCTGCCTGCACCCGCCGCTCAGACCGGAGCTGTACAGATAGCGCTCACACCTGCTAAGCCTTCATCCGAGCGGCTGTGGAGTTTACAAGTCATTATCTATAATCCTGCAAGTAACTAACCCAAGGACTCCAGCAGCCGAGGAGCAGAGGGCCCGGGCAGGGAGAGGGGCCCGGATCACTTCTGACAAAAAGCCATCATTACTCGGCTTATAACAAGACGAGCAGCGTACGGGGAGCGCACGCCATTAAACATTGATATCTCCAAACATCTGCTCCCCCCGCTCACTAGATCAGCCGCTGCAGCAGGAGGACCCCGATAGACAGGCAGAACGCTTTATATTATAGTTCAGCCTTATGACTTCATCCATCAGCGGTGAGTCCTGTTCACACAAAGCTTCTGTATGATAATATAACGGGACACCTACAATACAGCCCTCTACTCTTCTCCTCCATCTTCCCACTTTTTGTCCTTTATATTTATCTTCCCTGTTTTCTTCTTCCTTTTTCATCTATTTCTCCTCTGTCCTTTCTTTCCCCTCATCTTCTCTGTCTGTCCTGCGCTATATGTTCCTCTGTCCCTTCCATCTTACCCTTTACTTTCCACTTAACCTGTCCCTTCACCTTCTCATGATCTTTAACCTTTCCCTTTCTCACACTTTTCTGAGCTGAATTTGCCCCTACCTTACCCATCTCCTCTTCCTCCTTCCCATTCCGTCCATCGTTGTTCTGCCATTCCTCCTTCCTGTCCTCCTTTATTTTGCCTTCCTCATTCTTTCACCCTTTCTGTCCTGGCCTTCCTACTTCCCACCTCTGTTCTTTCTCCTTCTCGTCCGTCTTCCTTCCCCTTCTTGACCATATTTTTCTGCCCTGTCTCCTTCCTGTCCATCTTCTATCTATCGTATCCAACTTCTCCCTTCATTGTTCTCACCCATCTTCGATCGGTCATTTCTCCTTCCCGTTTGTCATCTATCCGGCCTTCCTCTCCATTTTCTATTGATCCTTCCTTCTCCCTGTCCGTCTTCCTTCTGGCCTTCCGGTCCGTCTTCCATTCCCTTCTGTCTTCTACACGCTCTTCCTGTCCATTTTCATTCTGTTCTTCTTCCTTCCTCCTTGATGCCCATTTTCTTTCCGGCCTTCCTCCTTCCCATCCATCTTCCAACTGCCCTTCCACCTTTCCGGTCCATCTTCCATCTGTCCTTCCTCCTTCCCGTCAGTCTTGCATATGCCCTTTCTCTTTCTAGTCCATCTTCCATCTGTCCTTCCTCCTTTCCGTCCATCTTGAATCTGCGTTCTTTCTAGTCCATCTTCCATCTGTCCTTCCTCCTATCCATCTTATCTGCTCTTCCTTCTTCCCATCCATCTTCTTTCTCCCTTCATTCTTCTTGTCCGTCTTCTTTCTGTCATGTCTGTCCTTCATATGACGCTCTGCTGCTTTATTTACCATTGCTAACTATGGGTAACCTGTAGGGATAGCCCTGCGCCTGCTCCTGCTACCTGTGCACCCCCATACCGTGTCTGCGTTGCTGCTTCCTGGTACAGGCGGCTTTTCCACTGCTGGAGTATATTTATATTTATATATTACGTTAGTGACCCTTTAGCACAACTTGTTATACATCAGATTCATCGAGAAGAATAGAAACAACACTTCTTTTGGGCTTGAGGTTTTCTCCCGGCTCGGCCAATTTAGGAAGTCTTTATTCTGGAGAACTGGCCTGCGTCTCTGCGGTGATTATTTACCAGGTGGGGGCGATCTCGCTCTATATATCATTCATCTCGTCTTATTGACAAAGGCTCCGCTGGATGATGAGAAGCACATTCGCTTTGATATCCATCTACCTCGCCAACACCTCTACAATCCGAGCACGTCTCCGCTCCGGCAGGAGTTTTTGTACCAGGAAAACAAAAAATCAATAACTGTGAAAGCGATGATCGGTCTCTGGGAGGGGATAATGTCTGCGGGGCCTGGTGGTCTCCCTTATGTTACATCTCCAGCGCCTTAGAGATCCTGACAATCCTTATCGAAATAAGTTTGGAAAAGTGAGTGACAACTAATGTGGCTAAGAAAAAAAAAAAAGTAGGCACCCAGCTTTCCCACATCCCATACCTCCTAACTTTTGAAGAACTGAAAGAGGGATAAAATGTGTGGCGTGCGTAGCGCGCTGTGGCAAATTTAGCCCCGCCCACTTTTGTGTTGACTCCGCCCACTCGTTAATTTTTCATGTGCCCACACACAGTATAATCCTCCTACAGTCACCCGTAATTTATATATGTCCCCCCTCTATCTCTCCCAGTTTCATATACACCGTTCATCTGCCCCCAGTTTCATGTCCCACTTCCATCTCTGCCCCCAGATTCATGTCCCCTCCATCTCTGCCCTCAGTGTCATGTCGTCCTCTCCATCTCTGCCCCCAGTGTCATGCCGTCCTCTCCTTCATCTGCCCCCAGATTCACGTTCCACCTCCACATTAAACTTACCTTCTCCTCCGCTCCCTGCGCGCCTCTCTCGCTGACACATATGCGGCTGAAGCGAGGAGCTGACCTGTGTCAGCTCCTCGCTTCGCCGCTGCCGCCGGCTCCTGGCTTGTAGACGCGATGTGACATCGATGTGACATCGTGTCTACAAGCCAGGAGCCGGCGGCAGCGGCGAAGCGAGGAGCTGACACAGGTCAGCTCCTCGCTTCAGCCGCATATGTGTCAGCGAGAGAGACACGAAGAGGGGAGCTGACCTGTGTCAGTGCGAGAGGCGTGCAGCGGCGAAGCGAGGAGCTGACACAGGTCAGCTCCTTGCTTCAGCCGCATATGTGTTCAACTCAGATCTGCGTCCTCTGGACGCAGATCTGAGTTGAAATCGGGACATACCTTCCTCCAACCGGGACATGTCACCCAAATCGTGAATGTCCCACAGAAATCGGGACGGTTGGGAGGTATGCACATCCTTATAGGAAGATATGCCTGATAAGACGGAAGTACATGCACTGCACACTCCATATGGATGTCATTTGTCACTGGGAAAGCTGAGTTACACGCTATGTTTTGTTTGGATTAGTGGGGGTCCCAATGTTGGGGTCTCAAACGCTGCGACTATAGGGGCCACCGCTTCAGCTGATTTTTTCAAAATCTCAGCGCACACAACCCTTGAATGATGTACAGAAGCTCTAGACAGGCCTATATCTATCATCACTGCAGCCACAGCGCCATCCGCAGGCCTTACCGCCATCGTTGTCCTTCCGTAAGTGATGGATCAGGTACTGGACGGGGTCGTCTGGTCTGTCCATCAGGAGATTCTGCACCATGTTCTAATAAAAACAAAACAGGACCAATAATGAGACCCCAGCGGCCATGAGAGCGGACACTGCCTCAACATAGAACTACAACTCCCAGCAACATGAGCTGGACAGGCCTGAGGGACAAGAAGTGCTGGGATCTGTAGTTCCCCATCAGCAGGGTACGGTCTGTAGCAGCACGCCCTCATCACTTACCTGCAGTATATCGAAGACCTGGTGCTCCTCGGCATACACGGCCATCTGCGGGGGGATCAGCAGGGGCTTCGCCGTCGCCTCCATCTCCGGTCTTTTTCCTCACAAATCCACCGATCTTTAGGCCACGATCCCCGGCCAGGTGGCAGCAGAGATCTCCTTAGCAACCCAGCGAGCGCCGCGGTGTCCTAGCAACTAGCGTCGCCAATATATTACGTCATCAGTCTGCGGCTACATCGGGCCTGCGTTCCACGTCACGCATGCGCAATACGCTACGTAGGAAAGTGAATGAAGAGAAGTGGCCTCTGCACAATGCACATTAAGGGGTCCTCCAACACTAACTATAGAAATGTCCCCTATACACATCCAGCTATAGGATAATAACCCTCTACAATACTGCAAGGAAATCCACAATATATAATAGAAGGAGCCAATAACATGGATTATCTGCTGACAATGGAGGAAAATAGCAAATGAGCAGACACTTCTTGAAGATGATGTGTTGGAAGCAGAAATATAAGCAAGTGGAAGGATCGGACAACTGAGACCGAAGCCAATCTGTGCTGGCGACAACGGGGGCAGAGCATGGCCATAGAGATAGGCAAGAGGGATCAACAAGGTGTGGAGCTGATGTAAAGCAAATTGCTGAAAAAGACCCTGCGGACTATGATATAAGGGGCAGTACACACAGGACAGCACAGCTTGTGTATACAGAGACCTACGCTATGCTGAGCATGGCCCAATAGGCCGAAACAGCGCTGTCCATAGCTGGGAATCTGTTCCTTTTGGAATAGAAATACTAATTTGGCAATTAAAGCCACATCATGATTAATTCATACCTCCCAACCGTCCCGATTTCCGCGGGACAGTCACAATTTGGGTGACATGTCCCGCAGTCCCGGTTAAAGGGAGGTATGTCCCGATTTCAACTCAGATCTGCGTCCAGAGGAAGCAGATCTGAATTGAACACATACGCGGCTGAAGCAAGGAGCTGACACAGGTCAGCTCCTTGCTTCACCGCTGCACGCCGCCTACTGGCTGTGTAGACACGATGTGATGACGTCACATCGCGTCTACAACTGTGAGAGAGAGAGAAAGCGGCGAGGGAACGTGGAGAAGATAAGTGTAATGTGTACACTGAGGTGGAATGTGAAACCGGGGGCAGATGAAGGAGAGGACGGCATGACACTGGGGGCAGAGATGTGGGGACATGAATCTGGGGGGAAGAGACAAGGGGACATGAATCTGGGGGCAGAGATGGGGGACATGAAACGGGGCAGAGATGGAGGGGACATGAATCTGGGGGCAGAGATGGGGGGACATGAAACTGGGGGCAGAGATGGGGGGACATGAATCTGGGGGGAAGAGACAAGGGGACATGAATCTGGGGGCAGAGATGGGGGACATGAAACGGGGCAGAGATGGAGGGGACATGAATCTGGGGGCAGAGATGGGGGGACATGAAACTGGGGGCAGAGATGGGGGGACATGAATCTGGGGGCAGAGATGGAGGGACATGAATCTGGGGGCAGAGATGGGGGGACATGAAACTGGGGGCAGAGATGTGGGGATATGAATCTGGGGGGAAGAGACAAGGGGACATGAATCTGGGGGCAGAGATGGGGGACATGAAACGGGGCAGAGATGGAGGGGACATGAATCTGGGGGCAGAGATGGGGGGACATTAAACTGGGGGCAGAGATGTGGGGACATGAATCTGGGGGCAGAGATGGAGGGACATGAATCTGGGGGCAGAGATGGGGGGACATGAAACTGGGGGCAGAGATGGGGGGACATGAAACTGGGGGCAGAGATGGAGGGGGACATGAAACGGGGCAGATGAAGGGTGTATATGAAACTGGGGGAGAGATAGAGGGGGGACATATAATTTATGGGTGACTGTAGGAGGATTATACTGTGTGCGGGCACATGAAAAATTGAGAATGGGCGGAGTCAACACAAAAGTGGGTGGGGCTAAATTTGCCGTGGCACGCCGCACATTTTGGCCCTCTTTCAGTTCTTCAAAAGTTGGGAGGTATGTTAATTAGACTTTATAACCAAGTCATGCATGATGTTAAGGATGCTGCTAATTACATCCTGGAGAATAGATTTGCATATTTTATACAGAGTAGTCACTGACCGGTCAGAGCGTCCATGCTGACCCCTGACTATGATTTAAGGGTCAGTACACACAGGACATCTCAGCATGTGTGTATGGGGTGTATTTTCTGTCTGCAGTCATTGGTTGTACTTCCCCTTTAAATCCCGCCCAGCCTCAGTCTATGGAGTCGATCCCTCGGTGTTCTTAGGTCAGTGCGCACTTCTGCTGTGTTTGCTTGTGGTTTGCAGGACATCGGGGTGTGTACACATTAGCAGTGTGGATTTCCTCCTGGATTGTGATCTGTTTGTGTTGTGCTCCTCGCTCGGCGCCTCCCATTATCCTCGGGTAACCGCGTCTGATATGACGGCAAATAGTAACCGCGTCCTGTGTTGTAATCACACTAGAGCCCTGTGGACAAGCCCCTGCTATAGAGAGAACGTCCTACAGCTGTGGGGTAAACACCTTAAGGCTAAGAACCCACGGGCCGTATCCGCAGCACTAAAGTGCGTTCATGCATTGCGGTTCTTTCCGCAGCGCTTTTAAGAGAAAGTTCAGAGTTTTCCTCTGTGGACTTTCCCTTAACATTATATCTACGGGAAAGCCGCCGGCGCTTCCATAGATATAATTGACATGCTGTGATTTGCAAAGCCGCAATAGCTTTGCAAACCACAGCGTGTACGCGCTGCGATCTTTTCCGCAAAGTTGGCATGAGATTTGCATGAATCCCATCCACTGTACAATGCCGCAATTTTCCCCACAGCGTATCTGCTGCGGGCAAATCGCGGCGTTTCCAGTTCGTGGGGCCCCGGCCTAAAGGCTGCGTTCACATGGAGTGTTTTGGTCAGGAATTTGCCTCAAAATCCACAATACAAAGCACAGCCGCTGCAGAACCCCACAATACACAGCACAGCCGCTGCGGAACCCCACAATACACAGCACAGCCGCTGCGGAACCCCACAATACACACCACAGCCGCTGCGGAACCTCACAATACACAGCACAGCCGCTGCGGAACCCCACAATACACAGCACAGCCGCTGCGGAACCCCACAATACACAGCACAGCCGCTGCGGAACCCCACAATACACACCACAGCCGCTGCAGAACCCCACAATACACACCAGAGCCGCTGCAGAACCCCACAATACACACCACAGCCGCTGCAGAACCCCACAATACACACCACAGCCGCTGCGGAACCCCACAATACACACCACAGCCGCTGCGGAACCCCACAATACACACCACAGCCGCTGCGGAACCCCACAATACACACCACAGCCGCTGCGGAACCCCACAATACACAGCACAGCGGAACCCCACAATACACACCTCAGCTGCTGCGGAACCCCACAATACACACCACAGCCGCTGCGGAACCTCACAATACACACCACAGCCGCTGCGGAACCCCACAATACACAGCACAGCCGCTGCGGAACCACACACCACAGCCGCTGCGGAACCTCACAATACACACCACAGCCGCTGCGGAACCCCACAATACACACCACAGCCGCTGCGGAACCCCACAATACACACCACAGCCGCTGCGGAACCCCACAATACACAGCACAGCCGCTGCGGAACCCCACAATACACAGCACAGCCGCTGCAGAACCTCACAATACACAGCACAGCTGCTGCAGAACCCCACAATACACACCTCAGCCGCTGCAGAACCCCACAATACACACCTCAGCCGCTGCAGAACCCCACAATACACACCACAGCAGAACCTCACAATACACACCTCAGCTGCTGCAGAACCCTAAACTACACGCCTCAGCCGCTGCAGAACCCCACAATACACACCTCAGCCGCTGCAGAACCCCACAATACACACCTCAGCCGCTGCAGAACCCCACAATACACATCACAGCCGCTGTGGAACCCCACAATACACAGCACAGCCGCTGCAGAACCCCACAATACACAGCCGCTGCAGAACCTCACAATACACACCTCAGCTGCTGCAGAACCCTAAACTACACGCCTCAGCCGCTGCAGAACCTCACAATACACACCTCAGCAGCTGCAGAACCCCACAATACACATCACAGCCGCTGTGGAACCCCACAATACACAGCACAGCCGCTGCAGAACCCCACAATACACAGCACAGCCGCTGCAGAACCCCACAATACACACCTCAGCTGCTGCAGAACCCTAAACTACACGCCTCAGCCGCTGCAGAACCCCACAATACACACCTCAGCTGCTGCAGAACCCTAAACTACACGCCTCAGCCGCTGCAGAACCCCACAATATACAGCCGCTGCAGAACCCCACAATACACACCTCAGCTGCTGCAGAACCTCACAAGACGCCCACATACTGCAGTTCCACACTGAGGACACTTTTTATATACTTTTTCTTCTGAAGTGCTAGACTATAATTGAAATGGTAGATTGTGAAGGTAAATATTAAGTTCCGCGCCGCCGCTGCCGCCATACTCCTACTCGTTGGTACCCAGAGCGGCGCCGTCTGATTTGCCACCTTTTATCTGTTACCCAAGCTGTCTATTGATTGAGATAACATTCACTATGAGAGCGGCTTCTCTGCCTCTTGTGCGCGTCTCTGTAGCCCAGAAAAAAAAACCTTTGATTTTCCTCACTTTGAGAGAGTTCAAAAACAATTCTGAGTGCGCCGGCATCAAAGGCGCGAGCTGGCATCTGCCGCATTGTAACACGCCACTAGAAAGCACAAACCTGCGAGAAGAAAGCCGCGTATCGCCATCAAGGAGCCAAAGCTGAGCATTAGATGTGTTCAGTGTGTTGTACAATGCCTCTGAGGCTGCAGGACGCCGTCTCTGAGCTGCTGACAAATCGCTGGCGGGTGACAGAGCGTGCGCCTCTTCATAGCGCTCCGCAGGAAGGGTCGCAGCCACGGAGGCCTCGGCTCAAAACTACTCTGCAAATGCAGTTACAGCCTGTCTGATCCTCCAGTCACAGCCAAAGCTGCATTCTGGACAGTATGGTCACTTCTCTCTGCACAGTCAGTGGAACATGAAGTTTCAAACTTTTTGGGCTTCAGCCCTTCACTATTCACAGACTGACGCTGATCCCAATACCGGTCACAGCTGAGGGTTTGTTACAGCGGCGTTCAGACTAGACAATCCTATGTGAGATTATTTCACCTCTCCTGATATGATGGTTTGTTACAATGTGTCAGACTGGAGTCTCTTATGGCAAACCCTCAGCTGTGTCAAGTTTGCAGTCAGGAGTTTCCAACCATCAGATGTAAAGAAGAATATTGCAAGCAGAGGCAATGCAAAAGACAAACCATAGTGGAAAGCTGCAGATCTGTTACATTGTGTCAGACTCAACCCCCCCCTTCCTCATATAACACTACTACTACTGACAGATACTACTACTCCCAACATCCATCACAGCAGAGCATGATGATATACACAGATCCTCGCCAGCGCGCCCTGCAGGCTGACACCTGAAAGTAATAGCAGAATGCTGAATACAGCTCTGGGAGAGACCACAGCATGTCCTAGGATATCCTGAAAACTAAATGCAGCTTAGGATGTGACTGGAGAATAAGACATGTCAAATTTAACAGAAACACCCGCAGTATACAGAATGCAGCTCTGGTTGTGACTGGAGTATATCACTCAACAGTAGGGATGTGATTGAAGCTAGATTGGAAAGTGAGTGGAGTATAAGATGTCATGTCGTGGTGGGTATGAACAATAGAGACATGGATTATGCACGCAGCCCTGGATGTGACTGGAGAATATGATATCCTGTTAGGACAAGGATCATGAATGCAGCTTTGAATGTGACTGATGTATCAGATTGAATAAACTTAGAGCTATTACTATAACCAGAAGGATTATGAATGCAGCTCTGGATGTGGCTGGAGTATACTGTACAACATGGAGTAGCAGAAATGTGAATGCAGCTCACTTGGGGGGTGACTAGAGTATTAAACACATCTTGACAACCAGCGGTAAAAGCAGAATTATGGATGCAGGCCTGGATGTGACTGGAGTATACATGATAATGTCCTGAAAGCGGACAGTCATACCATACCTAATGTGAATGCAGCTTTGAATGTGACTAGAGTATACAATATGATGTCCTGAGGGTTAATACTTTCCAAAGTTCTGCAGGTGACTGGAGGACACAACATAATGTCCTGTGATCTGTCAGTAAAACAAGCAGGATTATAAGTGCAGCTTGGGGTGTGACTGGTGTATAATACATGTGGATACAGAAGATTTGTATAATGTATTGAAGGAGATGAACAAAAATGAGGAGAGCCGGGTGTGTGTGTGTGTGTGTGTGTGTGTGTGTGTAGGGGGGGTCCGAGTCCAGACAGCTCTGACAACCGCACATGAATGAAGAGGTTGTCAGACCCGACCCTGTACATTACACTCGTATACCCAGACAGTATACACAAGTCTACGTTGCTGATTCACATCAGGTTTCTCTGGTTTGCAGGTCCCTGACCAAGAAGCTCCTCAGAGCAGAGGATGATGGGATTGTGTGTTATTGTACCATCTTGTACCCCCCTCGCCCCGCTGTCATCCCCTCGCCCGCCTCACGTCTCTTGTTGTGTTTGCAGCCTTTATCTGGGCGGCTGTGGAGTTTACAAGTCATTATCTATAATCCTGCAAGTAACTAACCCAAGGACTCCAGGAGCCGAGGAGCAGAGGGCCCGGGCAGGGAGAGGGGCCCGGATCACTACTGACAAGCCACCATCATTACCCGGCTTATAACAAGGCGAGCAGCGGACGGGGAGCGCACGCCATTAAACATTGATATCTCCAAACATCTGCTCCCCCCGCTCACTAGATCAGCCCCGATAGATGGTCATTAGGACAAGGCTCTGCTGCGCCACCCACTGGGCAAAGGGTAGATGGGACTGAACCACGTCAGAGATTTATGGCCTCTAAGAACAGGAGCAAAATCTACAAGAAACCTGCCAAGAAAGGGGGCAGCGTTATTATAAGACATATTGAGGGGGGGGGGGAAGGAGCTAATGCCACATATAGCGCCTGTATACTGCCACATGTAGCGCCCATATACTACCTGTATAATGCCACATATACTACCAGTATAATGCCACATACAGTGCCCGTATACTATCTGTATAATGCCACACATAGCACCCAAATACTACCAGTATAATGCCACATATAGCGCCCGTATACTACCTGTATAATGCCACACATAGCGCCCATATGCTACCAGTATAATGCCTAACACAGCGCCCGTATACTTCCAGTATAATGCCACATATAGCGCCTGTATACTGCCACATATAGCGCCCATATGCTACCAGTATAATGCCTAACACAGTGCCCATATACTACCAGTATAATGCCACATATAGCGCCCATATACTACCTGTATAATTCCACATATAGCGCCCATATACTACCTGTATAATTCCACATATAGCGCCCATATACTACCTGTATAATTCCACATATAGCGCCCATATACTACCTGTATAATGCCACACACGGCGCCCATATACTACCTGTATAATTCCACATATAGCGCCCATATACTACCTGTATAATTCCACATATAGCGCCCATATACTACCTGTATAATTCCACATATAGCGCCCATATACTACCTGTATAATGCCACATATAGCGCCCATATACTACCAGTATAATGCCACATATAGCGCCCATATACTACCTGTATAATGCCTAACACAGCGCCCGTATACTTCCAGTATAATGCCACATATAGTGCCTGTATACTGCCACATATAGCGCCCATATGCTACCAGTATAATGCCTAACACAGTGCCCATATACTACCAGTATACTGCCACATATAGCGCCCATATACTACCTGTATAATTCCACATATAGCGCCCATATACTACCTGTATAATGCCACACACGGCGCCCATATACTACCAGTATAATGCCACATATAGCGCCCATATACTACCTGTATAATTCCACATATAGCGCCCATATACTACCTGTATAATGCCACACACGGCGCCCATATACTACCAGTATAATGCCACATATAGCGCCCGTATACTACCAGGCTTATGGACCATGTAGGAGTTATACTACTCTCATACCATAGTGTCCATGTAGTATCAGTTTTATTGCCCATATACAAGTCATCCTAGCTATATACCACCAGTCTTACAGCACACGTGCATTATACTACCCATATAGAATCATATCGCCCATATAAGAGTTATACTTCTATAATACCAGCCTCGCTCCCTATATAACACCAGGTGTGGGGCTGTCTGTAATAGTGAAGTAGTATAAAGTATGTGCCCCCCTCCGTCTCCCCTCTGACCTGTTACTCTCTCCCCCCCCCCCCCCCCATCTGATGTGACCAGTAAAGCAGACATGCAGAACATTGCACAATATCTGGGCAGAATCTGATTGGTTGCCACGGACAACAGCTCCACTTCTGATGCGCCGCCCCTTTAATCACAGGCTGACAGGCGGCGGAGTTCCTGGCTACGTCACAATCGTCTCCTAGCAACAAGGCAAACAATCAGACAGGACTGTACACACATAGGAGAGCGCAGAGCGATCAGAGCGAGCGGGGCCCGGGGCAGGACGCAGCCAGAGCCACAGTTATAACTGAAGGTGAGAGGAGAATCTACAAAACAGGACCCTGTTCACACACAACTGCAGGGGATAACGTGGCTGCCGGGACGATTCAGTTCTCTTCATCTTTTTGTGGTTTTATATACCTGGGGCTCAGGGAAGTTCTGCGGCTGCTTAATAGGATCTCTGCTTCATGTCAGTGAAAGGGAACGGCCGAATACAATTGTAACAAACCCTCTGCTGTATTACACCGGAGGTAATGGAGACGTTCCATTCACTGACAGCAAGCACAAGTCTTACACACTCACATGAGACAAGATCTATTAGAGAGTGACAGCTGCACAATACCGCAATCCACGTATATATGACGCTACACAAAACCGCAGTGCACATATATATGACGCTACACAATACCGCAATCCACGTATATATGATGCTACACAAAACCGCAGTGCACATATATATGATGCTACACAAAACCGCAGTGCACATATATATGACGCTACACAATACCGCAATCCACGTATACATGACGCTACACAATACCGCAATCCACATATATATGATGCTACACAATACCGCAGTGCACATATATATGACGCTACACAATACCGCAGTGCACGTATATATGACGCTACACAATACTGCAGTGCACGTATATAACGGTCTAAGATACCGCAGTGCACATATATATGACGCTACACAATACCACAGTGCACATATATATGACCCTACACAATACCACAATCCACGTATACATAACGCTACACAATACCGCAGTGCACGTATATAATATAACGCTCTAAGGTACCGTAGTGCACGTATATATGACGCTCTACAATACCGCAATCCACGTATATATATATAACGTTCTAAGATACCATGCTGCACGTATATATGACTCTCTACAATACCGCAATCCACGTATATATATATATATAACGTTCTAAGATACCGTGCTGCACGTATATATGACTCTCTACAATACCGCAATCCACGTATATATATATATAACGTTCTAAGATACCGTGCTGCACATATGACGCCCCATAATACCGCCCTCCTTTATGGCTTCCATCTATTTTAATAGAAGGCTCAGCAAATACCAGAAAGCAGAAACACTGACTAAATAGTCTGATCTCCAGGGTCCTAGCACCGCACAACACGATGGATGAGGCCAGGCAGACCCTGAAGACTCTGCAGCAGCAGTGTAAACTCCTAGGACAGCAGCAAGTGACCTTCATCACCGCCCTGGAGCGCACACGTGAGCACGCCCATGACAGGATCAAACCCGTGCGGACCCTGGCGCAGGTAACTTTAACGTGTAAGGTCTTATCCTATCCCTTATACTAGAAAATATGGTAACATATTCCCTATTATCATTCCTACCACCAGGTGGCATTGTACTACATGTACTGCAGAGGGCTTATGGGTATTCTCCCCCTGAACTGCACTCCATGTGGCCTGGAGTGGTAGTGCAAGTTAAGTTCAGAGAGAATGGGGTTATATTTTATACAAGGGCATAGAAGTATGAAATGTGGGAACCGACCATATTGTCTACAGGTGACTTCTATTCCAATTATATTGTAGGTGCAAAACTACCTGGACAACTATTGTCATAACAGCACAGACAAGCGAATCCTATCCTTGTTCCTTGATGTCTGCAACAATCTGGTTGATTTTTGCGTCAAGCTGGATGCCATGCAGAGTGAGACTAGGTCAGCAGGGGGCATCCTAGAAGTAACCATGACCCTGCTCAGCCCAACCAATGACCTATCTGGTCTAAGAGCCAAGTGAGTCACTAACTAGCGGCACAGACATGATCGTAACAAACCTCACAGTAGTGATATTGCCCATATTGGTGTACATAGAAGGAAGTATTATAGTAGTTATATTCTTGAACATAGAAGGAAGTATTATAGTAGTTATATCCTTGTACATAGGAGCAGTATTATAATAGTTATATTCTTGTACATAGGAGGTAGTATTATAGTAGTTATATTCTTGTACATAGGAGGTAGTATTATAGTAGTTATATTCTTGTACATAGGAGTAGTATTATAGTAGTTATATTCTTGTACATAGGAGTAGTATTATAGTAGTTATATTCTTGTACATAGGAGGTAGTATTATACTATTCCGTTATCGGGCCAGCAGCAGCGCATTTCAGCACCAGCTTTCGGGACAGCAGTTCAGTTCAGCAGCGGGAATTACAATGACATCCGAGGACTGCTGGCCCGATGCTTGTGCCCAGTAGCCAGTACATCAATGACCCCCCCTCCATCTCCTCCTCCTTCCAGTGCTGCCCCCCAGCTCTCCTTACATCTACCCCGTACCCTCTCCCCGCCACATGACTAAGCCGATGCTGGCCCGATGATAGAGGCCGTGCTTGTGTGTAGTAGGCAGTACATCGATCGATGCCCTCATCCTCCTCTTCCTTCCAGTGCTGCCCCCCAGCTCTTCTTACATCTGCCCCGTACCCTCTCCCTGTAATAGGCCTCACCGTAAATCTTGAGCAATGAATGCTACTAGATAGCCGCCGGACGCTGCAGAAAGTTTGTCCCTCCGGCTCGCTGTAGCTCACCGTTCCTATAGTCGGCGTGTTTCTTGTCAGGGCCTGGATTGAGCCCCGGTGTCTTTCCTTTCGGTCTCGGTACTAGCGCTGAGGTGAGGCCTAGTCGTGTGGCGGGGAGAGGGTACGGGGAAGATGTAAGGAGAGCTGGGGGGCAGCACTGGCAGGAGGAGAAGGATGGGGGAGGGGGGTCATCGATGTACTGGTTACTGGGCACAAGCATCGGGCCAGCAGTCCTCGGATGTCATTGTAATTCCCGCTGCTGAACTGCTGTCCCGAAAGCTGCTGCTGAACTGCGCTGCTGCTGGCCCGATAACGGAATAGTACCGGTAGTATTATAGTAGTTATATTCTTGTACATAGGAGTAGTATTATAGTAGTTATATCCTTGTACATAGGAGCAGTATTATAATAGTTATATTCTTGTACATAGGAGTAGTATTATAGTAGTTATATTCTTGTACATAGGAGTAGTATTATAGTAGTTATATTCTTGTACATAGGAGTAGTATTATAGTAGTTATATTCTTGTACATAGGAGTAGTATTATAGTAGTTATATTCTTGTACATAGGAGGTAGTATTATAGTAGTTATATTCTTGTACATAGGAGGTAGTATTATAGTAGTTATATTCTTGTACATAGGAGGTAGTATTATAGTAGTTATATTCTTGTACATAGGAGGTAGTATTATAGTAGTTATATTCTTGTACATAGGAGGTAGTATTATAGTAGTTATATTCTTATACATAGGAGTAGTATTATAGTAGTTATATTCTTGTACATAGGAGGTAGTATTATAGTAGTTATATTCTTGTACATAGGAGGTAGTATTATAGTAGTTATATTCTTGTACATAGGAGGTAGTATTATAGTAGTTATATTCTTATACATAGGAGTAGTATTATAGTAGTTATATTCTTGTACATAGGAGGTAGTATTATAGTAGTTATATTCTTATACATAGGAGTAGTATTATAGTAGTTATATTCTTGTACATAGGGGGCAGTATTATAGTAGTTATATTCTTGTACATAGGCGGTAATAATAAACTAGTAATATAGGATTAACCCTTTTACTCACCAGATATCCTCATGATGCTGTTAATCATCTCAGTTGCGATGAGGCCAGGAACTTTTACGGTGGAGTTGTGAGCCTCATCCCCATAGTTCTGGACAACATCCGAGAAGCCATGGCCAGGATGGAGAAAGTGCAGCCACACCACCTTGGTAACAGCGTCAGACTAGGTTCTGGTCAGGGGAGCAGGCAGCATAGTGATAAGGCAGGAGGGGGAAACCTCACAACCACCACTGGGGCTCAGACCAATGTCAGTCAGGCAGATTCATCTTTCCAAATGTCAAACAAGAAGAAATACAATGGAGAAACCTTAAAACCCGCCTGGAGGCCGGCCGGACGCCTCTATACCACATAAAGGTCCATACACTCTGCAAACTCCTCCATGTAAGGCAATAAATACTGGGCTGAGAATCATTCCGCTGTGGATACATCCAGTTTTCTCCTTTATACACAATATTGTATTCATTATGATTCCATGACATTAGCCTGCAGTGTAAAGCATGGAGGGTTTCTGTCTGGCTGTCGTGTAAAAACATTTCTATATAATCTATGTATATTAGTATAGACTAGGAGGAAGTGAATATACATACAAAGTAACCATGCCAACACCACAAACCCTCCATACTTTATACTGCTATATGTAACCTTTAATTTCTATTACCATATATCGTGTATTGATCTACCCAGAGGTTTATACATCGACATATTATATAAGACACTCCAGCTTACCATCATTATTATTGTGACAATTACAATATACAAGTCGTTGATTCTGCGCAAATCTGTTTGATACAGTCAGTTAATTCTTAATTGGATCCGTTCCTTGGAAAGCTGAGTGACAGCTATTGAAGGGGTTGTCCATATACACTATTAAGGGCATTATAGAGGGTAACCTCCCCCCCTCCCCATATAGCTGCTGTTCCAATGACTCCATACAGGACCATGTTACCCTATAGAGACCACTGGGGCATTGTATAGCCAGACACCGATCCACCCAGCTGTACCAGCTTTTGCCATCACCCATGGAGGGTAAATCTGCCTCTACGTATGTGATATAAGAGGAAAGAATGTATCGAGACATAAGCAGGTAGTTACCACTCAGGGCAGTAGAAAAGCTGAGTATCAATGGTGGTTATACAAGTTGTCACTCAGCTTTCCCTTATCCTGATATAACCATGAAAGTAAATCTTAGATCTTTTCTTTTTTGCCCTCTGACCTCCACCATACACTGTGCCCAGCTTTACCCCCATTCCTGCATACTTGTAACCCTTTCGTTTCCAAAATTTACTTTAAATCTTAATTTTTGTATTCATAAAATTTGGTGCTAATTTCTTTTTCTATTAAAGTTGATGTGACTTGACTGATGTACTCCCTTCCCATCACCCGTGTGCACCGTCTCATATCTCTAGTGCTGTCTGGTCGGGTCTTTCTACCATAACTACAACTCCCAGGATGTCTTGGTCTATATGGGAGTTGTAGTTTTGCAGACAGTACTTGCAAGTAAAAACCATGTTGCGATTTCCAAGTCACTGTCGGCTCCTGCTACATGGCAGACATCTTGGAAATTCCTATAATCTGTCTTGCAGATGTCGGATTACACTGGGCTACATACAGTAAGTTTAGGACTTACCTTGCTGGATATCCCTCCATGATCTCTCTACGGGGTATAATACGTATATAATTCACAACTGCCCACTTTGCTCCTCCTACATGGCTGCCATCTTTTTCTCCTGTAGGTTAGAGACGTCTCCTCCGAGCCACGGCTGTGTCTGTAATAAAGTCTCACATCTATCATATGCGCCTTACAATGGATTTGGTCTTAGCCTAGTACAGAGTCACAATAAGGAGAACAGAAGGAATCCTAGGCATTCTAAAAGGAAGTCGGGTCAGACATGCCTTTAAATCAGTAGAGCTGGAGACAGGACAACCTGCCATCTTTTCCGTGGAGTATATGAGAGCACGGACATCATGAGAGGTCACCGGGGATAGAGTTTATTGCTAGACAGCCATTCCCTATAAGCACCGACCAGTTCAGCATAGTACACGAGGCCACGCTATTACAGCGATCTCCAAGGCGGAGGCTCTCTAGCTATGGTCGCAGCAGACGGGGAAGGCTGGGAGATGTGGTTTTGCACCATCGGGAGCCACAGGTTGCAGATTGTTGGTCTAGTCAATAGCCAACCTGAATGGAGGTGTCAATTTAATGGGAACTTTGCAGGCTTTATCATTTGACATTGTATCCTTAGACTAGGTCATCAATTGAAGATCAGTGAGTACAATATGGTGGACCCCAACAGATCTGCTGTTTGAAGCAAGAGCAGAGCACCACTTCCACGGCCACATGAGACTCATCCTCACATTACCTGACTACAGCTCAGTCCCATTTAATCAAATGAGGCTGAGCCAAGTACAGCCACGGGCAGTCTTTTCTGCGCATGGGCCACAGAACTCGCCCAAACCCTGCAGGCTGAGTGATGGGGTACATTGGGTGATGCCCACCAATATTCAATTCACAACCTAAGGATAGGTCACCAATTGAGAAGCCCAGAAAATCCCTATAATGATGTGGAATTATAAAAGGACGTTCCCCCTCATGTTCCAATGTGAGGGGGCATTCACATGATGTAATGCGGCATGGATTCTGACACGTAAACTCGTGTCAGAATCAGCTCTGCAAAACAGAATCCCAGTGACTTCAATAGGCTCTGTTTATCGCGCGTAATACATTGAAGTCAATGGGATTCTGCTTTGCAGCGCTGATTCTGACATAAGTTTACGTGTTAGAATGAACACCAGGTTACATCGTGTGAATGCCCCCTTAACGGGGTTTGCTAGAACCATGATACCTGTTCTTAGACTATGCCATCACTTTCAGATTGAGAGTGTTCAGACTCCTGTCACCAACCCACCGGACAGCTGTATGCTCAAATCACTGACCTCACATCTATAGGTCACATGGCCATGAATGGGACTGAGCTGCAATACCAAGTGCAACCACTATACACTGTACAACGTGTGCTTGGTTAGCAAAGAGCTGACACTAAGAAGAGATGTCACGTCCACTGGTCACATGGGTTTGCTGAAGCTTATTCTTATCTTTATGCATACGATTGAGCTGCAGTACCAAGCACAGCCACTATACGATGTAGCGCTGTGCTTGGTGTGCACTGAAGGGGTCACAGCACTTGTCCAGCCGTCGGCATCTCTTGTAAGAGCCGGCCAGCGGAGATGCTGAGGAATCCCTTCCTTCCTGATCTGACGTCAATCAATATTATAGTCCCAGATAATCCCTTTAATGGATTGAAATCTTTGTGCGTACCAACTAGTCTGTCTCCAAATGTCTAAGGACAAGTTGTGAGCACATTACGGACTTGGCAGGACATCGATACACTTAACCAGTGGTCTCTAACCTGCGGCTTGTAGCTGTTGTAGAACTACAACTCCCAGCATTCAGACATCCCACTATACTATATATAAAGAGAGTTACCTGGTTGCTAGAGGATCTACTTATTGCTATCATTTCACGCCTGCTTCCTGTCTGACCTGCGCTGAACTATACGAAACAGAAGCCCCTGAAACAACACAAAGGAAAGTAGTGCAAAACAAGAATCTGTTTTATTTGTTCACAGTTAAACACAAGCAAATAGTCTTATACAGTTCTGGACCTCCTGGGGTGTAGTCAGCTCTGGACTAATACTCGGTGTCTGCAGCCTGTCCACCTGCTTACAGGATCGTGGATTCGTGGTGTGAACCGTAGTCTGCTGGTCAATGGCAAGAATGTGACATAGCAGGGGGTTAAACCAAGCAAAAATACTCACACATGTCTTTTGAGGGGCAGCGGTCAGAAACCACAGAGGATACTATGGCTTGCAGAATTAAACAGGCACCTTCTTTCTAAAACAGCACCACTAGTTCAACAGGCCAGGCCTGGTACTGCGTTACTGAACTGGGGCTCAGCTGCAATACTAGACATGGCCTAGGAACAAGAGTGGCGCCGTTTCGGGAAGAAGGTAGCAATTACAGACTGCAGCCAATAAAAGGTCTAAAAACCAGTGATACCATTAAGGCCCTTCATAGCTCAATGACCCCCTCCTGCCCCCGACAACCCTGCTGAAGATCGGGTAAGCTTACAAAATTGCAGCCAAGGGGGGCATGAGAGTGATGCAAATGGAGTGCTGATGAAAAGCGATCCATTATAAGGAAGGTTATGACAAGCTCCTTCTATGGTTTGAGCATATTAGGATAAATAAGGTAACTGGCTCTCTTGTGGTTGCACTTTACGACATGCTGCAATTATTCTCAATGTAAACTTTACAATCTTGCCATTTAAAGGGGGAGAGGAATCAAAGCTGAAGAACTAGTGAAAATGTTCACTCCGCAAATTTCCAGCAATGGCAATGATCTGGGAACTTGAGAACCGGCCATTATTATATGGGTTCATCAAGCTGTAAACTAGGACGTGGTCTGTAGGATTACACACAGGTAAAGGGGGTGACTGGGTTAATGCTTAAAGTCAGTGCTCCCTGATCTGCCGCTCTCCAGCTGCTACATAAGTGCAACTCCTATCACACTTCCAGGCTCTGACCAGAGTTTTGCAATAGTTGGAAGGCTGCGGGGGAAGGAGCAGGACATGATGTGCAGGGTGTAGGGTGCATTGTGTAGTGTTTACTTCGAGGTTAGGGTTCTACTTTAAAGTGCAATAATCTAAACTGAAAAACTAAAATTCACGTTCAGGCGAATCCCCAATGGTAAGGGGCTATCCCAGCGTACTGCAGACTGAAATGATGAAGGATCGGGCAGCAAGCTCCGCTTGCTAACAGTGGAGGGAGAATTCTGGATCGGGACTGGGCTGTGGGTTGCAAATGCAGATTTTACAAAGAGGGGATATAATGTGGAGAAGTAGATCGAGCCCAGGTAAACTGTTGGTCCCTTACGTCATTTGGCATCCAACTAACATATAAGGCCACTTCTATAAAGCAATAAGCTGGACTGAGCTGCCATATTCCAGCGTCATATGTGGGTAGGGGGACGAGACGCTGGCGATATGTCCTAAGTTATTAGTTGCAGGATGGCTTCTGGGGGGGGAGGGGTTGGACAGAGCAGAAACTAAAGATCTTCTTTCCAGTACTTAAATACTCAGGAGGCAGCGATGATGGCCACAACAAAACAAGAAATCATGAGCAACGATCATTCCAGACCCAGAAAGCAAGAGTGGGGGCCACAACTGTAAGGTGGAGGGCGAAGTAAATAGAAAATGTAGAAATCTAGAAGTACGTTCTGCTCCCTGGATGTAGTACTTGCTTATTCCTCATCGGTCCCATCTGTTCATTGCAAGAAGGGGAATGAAACAAAGTGGGAGAAAACTGAGATGACCGGGATTAATAAAGTGGGGAGGGGGACGTGAAGAGATTTCTTGATCCCTTTCAGTTCCAGTAGTCTGCTACTGTTGCACTGCAGAAGTAGCATGACATCCATTGAAGGTTCAGACACGAAGGAGTGAAGCCAGGAGCCAGAAGGAAGGTAACACTGATTGCTCGCCTCCTAACTGTGGTTATGATGTGTCTAGTCATAGTCCATGATCTGAAAATCCCGTACAGATGGGCCGGCCACATTACTCGCTGAGGAGACCCCGGCCTCAGATGCAGACCCCTGGCAAAGCTCGCTTTTCAGGATCTCAGAGAGGCTGCTCATTCCTTCCTCATCGCAATGGCTCTCACTCTTGTTACGAAACAATTCACGGGCCCGGAGGCCTAGAAAGCTCTTTGTGTTTGGATAAGAGCCAAAAGTCAGAGGGCCACGAGGAGGTAACTCCAGCGCTTCTCTCAAGCCAAGCGGCAAGTTAGTGCCCTTCTCTGGGGTGGACTGACTGCTGCTGCTTCCACTTCCATTCTGGCTCTTTCCTCCGCTGGAGAGGGGGCTTGTGTGCACGACAGCTTGGCCACCATTACTTACATTCAATTCTTCGCTGGAGTCAGGACTGGCAACACCAGCTTGGTCAGAAGACCTACAAAAAAGTATATATGACAGATCAGAAAATGTCAGCACCAATACAATGAGCAGCGCTCGCCCTCACTGTCCGCTAGGAGCTGAGATAAGGAAGAAGGAAACCAAGCAATGAACCGGAATCCTTGTTACATGGAGAACAATTTTGGGTTATTTTTTTACATCTTCATAGTGTTTTAGCCTGAGCTGGATTTGTAACCACTCAAAGGTCTACAATGAAGCTGGGCCATGTGATCATGTTGTAGAGTCAGCTCATGGAAACTCCCAGGCAAGCAGCTCATATCAGCAAACATGGCCCCTACAGCAGCCGCTGCAGAGATGTATTATAACAGGTCACACAATTACTTCAATAACCAATCACATAATAGGGGGCCGGGGATGATTCTTCAATAAGACCCGATTAGTCAGTGACACTATACGCAGCTAAATCAAGTGGGTCCAAACCAGGAGGCCGCCACTAAAGACGTCCATATTGTCCTAATAGATCATATGGAAATAATGTATTGCTGCATTTATAAGGGGCCAAGATCAGAAAAACTTGTCTGCTTTCTTAAAAATGAAAAAAATAAAAAGTTGAATGATCCTTGACCATGGGTCATGTCCTGGACTGCAGCTCAGCTCCACTGAAGTATAAGTCACTGAGCTGCAATACCACACAACCTATAGACGCAAGTGGAAAACGGCAGCCATGTTTTTCTAATCCCAGACAATCCATTTTACAATCCCTTTGGTTTTCTTTACTACAGTAATTCTGTACAGGTAACGTTTAGTAACTCACAAGGTAGTTTCACCATCTCTCACCTCTCCTCCGCAACCTCTGCAGTCTCCGCTTTTTCTTCCGATCGCCTCTTGGCCATTCCTTCCCTCTCAAGCTTGCAATACAAACTGAGGATCTCCATTTCAAAGACCTGACTTATCCTTTTCTGGGCATTATACTTGCTCTCTGCCGCTTGGAGCTGTCCCCTTAAGACAAAGGACATAAAACATTACATATCTCACACACAGTGAATGTGGCAGGACCCAATGTATGATCAGACCACACATCTGGGACTTATTAGCCGGCTGTGCTATTGTGCGTCAAGGGCAAGCATCACTGACTAATAACCGACTACATACCTGTGCTTCAATTTGATATCTTCCAAGAATTTCTTTTGCTCCTGGAATAGCAGCTCCTTCTTGGCCATCTGCGCCTCCAGCTCCACGATCTTCTTCTGGGCACTCTCCAGCTTTTGACTATGCTGCACCACCATACACCGGGCTTTTTCCAGCTCCTTTTTAAAGGCCACCTGTAGCATCTCTACTTCCTGGAGGAATAAGAATGTGCAATAATCAGTACAGGTGCCATATTGTGCTTTATAACATGGTACACAACCTCTGCACATTGACAGACTGGTTCCCGGATAGACCGGGGGACATACCTTATCAGCATTGGTGTTTTTGTGCTGCAGTTGCTCCACATAAAGCTCATTCACCTCTCCAAGAATCAAAAGCTGTCGGTTCAAGAACTCCATCTGATGCTGCACAGACTCACTATTGGAAAGCTGCAGATTGAGAGACGGAAACTCAGGTCAACCACAGAAAACAACAAAATTCATCAGATACAGGGAAGAAATTAGGCTGAAATGAGCAGCAAGATAGTTGTATAGCAGGAAGCCTATGCATAGAACAGGTCCTGACCAGGACACTTGGATAACATCTTACCTTCTGAGACACCTGGCTTAGTTTCAGCTCTGTGTTGCACACCTTATTGTTTGACAGCTTCAGCTCAGACCGCAGGTCTGCTATTGTATTGCGACTATCCTCAAGCTTAGTCTAGAAATACAAAAGACAGTTGTTAGCGCAGGATCAATACAAGCTAAGGGCAAGCGATCACAGTGAAGTCAGGTTTCTCTAACGGTTGTGACAGGATAGTACAGTCTGACAAAAGCGATTCGGTTCAGGTCCTGACCTGCAGCTCCTGGCTCTGATTGTAGAACTCCTCCCTGTCATGCTGGAGTTGTCGGATCTGGCTATGGAGCTGAGTAACTACCGTGTCCTTCTCTTCCTGAAGTCGCCTGTATCGCACCTGCTCTTGTATAAGGCTTTGCTTTGCTACCACTAGGTCTGTCTGTTGCATCTTTAATAGATTTTTCTGGAAAAGAAAATTTTTTTTTTTTTTAAAAAAAATTCAGTTTATACTCTCCACAAGTCACAATGACCGTTCTTATGAGGATGTGAGCAACACAAAGGATGCCGTAGTTACAACAGATGGGAAGAGGAAACGAGTTACCTCCTTTCCCCCTCATCCCAGAGTCTGATTTAGGTTCCACATACACAAGTGTGTGATTGGTCAGTGTGCTAGCCATGTATAACAGCGAGCACATTGACCCATTTTGTACCACCACAGGTCACTGCAAAAATGATTAACAATTTGGTAAATCAGGCACACCACCTGAAGACGCCAACTTACCATAGTACCATTCTCTTCCTCGAGGGCAGTCACTTTGATCACCTTGCGCAGTAGCCGTCTGTTTCGCAGCGCGTGCTGCTGCCTTTTAAACCGCTCATACAACAGCTGGTTGTGAAGCAGCACCAACTGGTTCCTTACCGTGTGGATCTCATCGGTTGGGGGTGAGCCTGTAACAGCAGGAATGCACAATGATGTAGCTGAAGTGCCTTTCCAACCCCCAATACGCACAGCAATACGCTGAAGGCATACCTCCAAAGTGAGTCCAGTCAGCTGATTTGCTGGGTAAAGGCAATCTGCGGGACAAAGCAAAGAAAAGTAATGGACATCACAGACCCAGAGACTGCACGGAAGACCAAAGAACCAGAGTTTCACCCTCACCCTTCCACATAAGTCATAAATAGGACTATAAAGCTACATCAACAAAACTTAACTGGTGCAGAGAATGCATTGTAAAGCTTTATTACTCCCCATTAGCAAGAGCCTGACTTGTGCCACTTCCAATGATCAGCTGTCTGAAGGTGCTGCGTTCCTCGTACCAGCTCTGCAGCCGTATTGTTTACATGGTGTGTTAGCGCCATATTTATTGTAGTGGCTGTTTTGGGTATTGCAGCGATGAGCCCTGATGTAGACAGCACAGAGGATGCAGCCCCTACAAACAACTGATCAGAGGGGCCCCAGTGGTATAAAATTGATGGCCCATCATACAGATACACCATCAGTCTTAAAGAGTAGGATAATCCCTTTTACTTCTACTTAGTGAAGGTTAGGACTTACTTGTTCAGCTCTTTGGTGTGTGCATCAGCCCCTAAATGTATGAGCCGGTCGAGCACCTCTGCAGGAGACACCGAAGTGCTGCTTTCTTCAGTTTCTTCGTTGCTCCCTCTGAATTTTTTGTACAGCTCTTCTGTCTTTTTGGAGATGAAAAAGCTTGCAGTTTTAGGGAGAGCCAGCTCAAAAAGGTGCTCGTAAGGGACAGGATTGAAACAGGATCTGCAGCGGGCCTGAGTTTTGCAAGGGCTAGGGGTGAGGACGTTCCTGGAATTGGACAAAGAGCTAGTAGTCTGTGTCTTCCCTGAGTTGTCATTCTCCTGTCCACTGAGGGGCTCAATGGGGGTGAATGCCTGTTTTGAAGAGTCCTGGGAGTAGGTGGAGGGCAGCTTGCTTGCAGCCGAGTTATCCGGGGTCTGCGAAACATTGTGAGAGTTGCTTTTTCTTTGAGAGTTGGGCTGACTGTCAGATTGAGGACAAAATGGTGAATCAAAGCCCCCGCGGCGCACAGCTGGCTCATGGTCGGATTTGGTGGTGATCTGAAACAGCTCCTGGGATATAGCAGCTGGAGCACAAGGAATCAAACAGGATCAATTAGCAAATCATTCATTGAAACAAAGGATAACATTTCTTCCATAACAAAAAAAGTTTTCCAACCCCAAATTGACCTTTCATACTAATGACCTACCCACAGGACATGTCATCAGTATATGATCTCATAGGAACGACACCCGGACCTTGTACAAATCAGCTGTTGCAGCAGCCAGAGGGTGTCGGAAGCTACTGGTGGATAGACAGGTTGCATATAGCACTGCTCCTATTCAAGTAGTGCAGGACCGTATGGCAGCAGTTATGGGGAAGAGCAGCATTACTCCTATTACTTGAATAGGAACAGTGCCGCAAGAACAGCAATGCAACAGCTGATCTGTGCAGAGCCCAGTTCTCAGACCCCTCACATAACATACTGAGAACCTGACATTAAAAACCTGTGAAGTAGAAGGTGTACCTACACAAGCGCCATAGCTGCATCAGACAGCAAAGGTGTTGGGCTTTAGGACAGGTCATTAAGATTAAACTCCTGAAGGGTCACACCCCTGAAATCCTCACCCACCTCCAGAATGAGGATCCCCCTAAGTAGCATCCCACCTTAAGAGGTGACCACTGGCAGCGAATAAATGAGAGGAAGTAACACATGGGCGCTGCTCTCTACATTCATGGGAGTTGTGGAAACGTCAAGCATGCTGGCTTGGCTAATCCCAATAAAAGCGAATGCACGGTCTCCTTCTCCTGTCTGGCTGCAGCAGCCACACTGCCCAACACTAGTGCACTATGTCTGCATCTATCCAACACTTACTATGGCATATCTTGTGGCTATGCAATAAGATGGGATACCCCTTTAAGAACAAACTATTATAGTGACACATATTTTGAGCATTTACTGGAGTGCAAGGGTTGGGGTTCGAGCGGCTTCACCAAAAATATAAGGTGCAGTTGCAAACCAGTGTATAACAGTGCACTCCTGAAGTTATAGACATGTCTATAGAAGGTTCCTGAGACCAACAAGCCACCACCATGATCACCCGGTCATCGTGCTGCCTCTAAGGTTACCTGTTACACATACAATTTACCTTTATTCCTTTGCCCTAAAAGATGAAACATGAACAGGATATTGCAGACAATGTTGCAGAATGTTTTAGTAGACTTTACACCAAACATATATATATGTAAATATGATAAATAGCAGGCTTAACACTTGAAACTAAGACTGGGGAGACCATACAGCGGGACTCAACCTAAATAGGATAGCCCAAACAAGACTGGCTTACCAACACTGGTTTTAAGCCTCTGTGCACACTTTGGGAACACATGTTCACTGTATGCAATAAGCAAGCTCTGTGCATATACCTGAACATATCCATGGGCCCCACATGCACAGAAAGGGTCCCTTCGGCATATGCTGAGTCAAATGGATGGTATGGGCATAGTCTTCCACACTTCTATATACAGTACAATATTTCACCCTCCCCCTTATTTACAATCAGTCATTGGGTATGCTCCATTACAAGGACATGTCAGAGGCTTCCATCAAGAAATACTCCTAATACCTCCAAGTGTGAACAGAAACCAAGGTGCTGCCGTATTACTACTATTAGATCTCCTGTTCCAAGAAACATTGCAGCAAGAGCCACATGATGCACCACTCCTCACCTTCCTCTGCAGTACTGTGGCTTGCAGATAGAAGAGTTATCACCTCCTGAAGGTCATTCAGCGACACCATATTCTCAACTTTGGGAGTTTTGTCTGAAAAGAATGTAAAAGTGGGAAATCAATATATAGAACATTCACAACTCACAGCAACAACTATTCACTGCGGCTGGAAACAAAAGATGGTGTAAGACAACACACGAAAGGACAAGAGCTCCCCCAAGTGGGCAAATCTGAAGTGCCACCCTCTGCTCCAGCCCCTTACCAGAGCCCTTGTCTCCCTTGTTGAGCGGCTGTTTGGGTTTTTCCTGACTGTGGTCTTCATTCTGATACAGGAGAAGCATTGTTAGAAGGTTGGATAGGGGGAGAGCAATGAACAAGGCCTGGTTTTATAAGTTACCTTTCTGGGGGTTGTTGAGGTGTGCATCGAATCGTCAGAGCTGAGAACGGGAGGAGGGGAGATTGCTGGTGTTCCCATAGGGACTATTTTACCACCTGTAAAAACAACCATTGCAATAGATTAGTAAAGAGCTTTTGGGGACAGATCCTAGACTGTCAGCTGGATTTCTTTCTATGCTTAAAGCCCTGACATCTGAACCATCACTACTACCCTTCTCACCCCCATTTCTGATCAGTGATCCAGGATTAATAATTGATAACCTATCCTCAGGCTAGATCATAAATTGAGGATTGGGCCATGGCTACCATATACGTGTAGGTCCCTGTGCAGTCTAAGAGTATTTTCTATACATTCCCCCCCCCCCTTCTGAAAGAGCAACACACACGTCATAACCTACCAGGTGTGCTTATAGCTTTGCCAGGAGGACGGGAAGCAAAGGAGGAAGAGTCTGGCTGAGCACTGACTGGTGAGCTGGGGGGTGTAGTCATTCCACAAAAGGTAGAAGGGCTCCAGATAGATTCCTAGTAGACACAGATCATATGAAGTTATTAATGACTTATGTACAGGAGAGAAATTTTCGGCGGTTTACTATATACAGCCGACGATTAACTCTGCAAGGACAACCCTGTATAAACTTGTTGGGGTGCACCGGAGTGGGGAGCCAGTTGTTAGTAACAGACGAATACCCCAAGTTGGGCCACTTTGTGAAATGTACAGGCACCTGACATAGTAAAGTATGACCACCCCCTGCTCTAGTCCCAAGAGCAGCAATTGTCAACAACATGGCAGCACCACCGCTAAGAAGATGTCTTGGTCACCATATAGCATATCACCAATTGCCTGGCATAACCTACCGGTGCCATCTCTGCCTGCTGGTGATAAGCTTGGTTTCCGACATGCTGCAGTAGGGGCTCCTGTGTGCAAAGCCTAGGAGTGGAATAGGGCGTGGAGGAGTTGTTGCTTCCTAAAAATAAGTAAATGACAAGTCCGTCACAATACTGGTGATATCTTAAACCCCCTCAAGTCTACGGTGAAGACACCGGCCCATGCCAGTTACACACCATAGCTGCTGCAGGTGTCAGGGTAGGGGCTGGAGCCAAGGTCTTGTTGCCTATGTCGAAACCGGGATGAAAGGGGAGAGTAACCCTCTTCATAGGAAGCTTCATTGGGGTCCAGAGAGATTTTGGCACATTCAACAACGATGTCATGAGTTTCCAACCTTTTCCACCTGCAAATAGACAGCTAGTAAATTAAACTGGATACTAGATCCTTGTGTCTAAGGCTAGGGTGACCGCACTGACGGCCAGTCACAGTAACAACCTCAACACTTGTAGCACTAAATAGCAGGAAGAATTGTAGAAAACTTTTTTTTCTTCAATGGCTTCAACCTGTCATCACAAGGGATTGAAACCGCAGACATGAAGCCATTGCATGATATGTGTGAAAGATGTGAACATTTAAGGGGTTAAGGTTTTTTTTTTTTTACTATTTATTGACTATTGTTAAGATTAAGCAATCAATATTAGATCTGCAGTTATCCGACACCAGGAACCCCTGCAGATCAGCTGTACAGAGACAGTATCACTTACATTCCTAGGGCTGATGCTCACTCCAGATACAGACCGTCACGGCAGTTTGTAGTAGCGGGTGTAGGTACTGCAGCACTGTCCCATATGTTTCAATGGGGTAATGCTGCAGTACTTGCAGATTGTATGGAGAGACACCAAAAATTTCTAATATTGATGGTAAAGGTCTAGTTTCTGTGGGTGACTAATGCGCTGCGTCTTTGAAAAAGGAACATGTATTTGGAAATGCATCTTATTCATCCTGCTTCTCATTCACTTTGCAGGGACTGTAATCATGAACTCTTTTCCTGTGGAGTTTCCACAATGTTTGTCTCACCCTAAGGCTGGATACGTTGTGATTTGCCTATGGCGTTTTACAGTACGTGCAAAGTGGATGGATTCATGTGAATCCCATATCCCCTTTGCATTTAAAAATCGCAGAGTGGAGACACTGCAATTTCCAAAGCCAACGCGCTTTTGGAAATCGCAGCATGTCAATTATATCTATGGAAATGCCGGTGGCTTTCCCATAGATATAATGGAAACAAAGTTCGGACGAAAACTTGTGAACTTTCTGTTCAAAGCGCTGCAATGTGTTCCGGCCATGGTCTTTCCCACAGCGCTTTAGCGCTGCGTATCGTCCCGTGGGGCCTAAAGGAGATTTCCAGGTTTAATAATTTGACCTAAGTGATTAAAAATAAATAAAAAAATTTGAAGACTGGCCAGATTCCCAGGCGTTGGATCCTCGAAGAGGCCGCAGCTTGTGTCTGGTCCCTTCTCTCCCACTGAGCTTCAATTGAGAGCCTATCATAACAGGTCATCAATAAGACATGGAAAAACAAAACTATAATAAGCACCTGCTTGGGTCCAACTCATGGTCTTTGGAACCAGTGACCAGCTCTGGATGAATTCGGACATGTTCCATCATTGGCTGGAGTGTAAATAAAAAAAAAAATGTACATTAGGAGAAAAAAAAAAAAAAAGAAGTTTTTCCAACTGCACTTGAATATAAGACTTCCACTTTTTACCTTTACTATCTCTTCAAACGTCTCAAGGTTTTCCTTCATACTGTAATGGGAGCGGAGGAAGGAGACAAAGTTACACGGATACATCCCGTAGAGGCGGTGGAATAGGGCATAGACACTGGCGTGTAGATGGACGAGGCAAGGCTCTGCTACATGACCTGGCAGGAACAGAAACAACAGATGTGTGATTAATCTACATGCATCCCTGGAAATCCAAGCTGGAGGCTCAGTTATAGTGGAAACATTGCACATTAATAAACAGGACACTGTGTACAGTATCAATAGCCCCTATATATAGATAGCATTAGCAGCTCCAACACAGGCGTCTTCCAGAAGGGTCCAATTCAGTGGCAGGAATCAGAGTCTACAAGGTTGAGCAATCACCAATGAACTGTACAACATATGCATACACCATTAGCATGCATTGTCTACATGCCAGTTGCATACCACATGACAGCATACATTGGTTTTTCCTATGGTAGCATAGCACTGGTTTGCTCACGTAAAGGACAGGTAAACGTTTGCAACCATTTTGTTTGATTTGTCCAGTGCATTTAACAAGGGAAGTAATGGTCTCCATTAATGGATGAGACACTTAGTCTACATCTCCAAAACAGACCTATACCTGCAGGTTATAGACCGAGTGACCATGTAGTCAAACTCCCCTCTGTCACCTAGCAAACAGAAGTTAGTACAAAGCAAGAGATGAATGTGAGGGAGTGACTGCAAGGTCAGAGTACAAAGGGTTTGTGTGTGGTCTGAAGACATGTCTGCATAGGAGCTGCAGAGAAAACAAACAAACAAGAAGCCATTTAACTTGCAAAGTTGCACTGGAGACATGGAAGAAAACAAAAGCTGCAAAACTTTGCATACTCTGCCGTGCAGTGATTGAGTCAACATCAGTAATACCTTGCAGGAAGATCTCAGATTGCAAAAAAGCAAAATACTAAGTTTTCAGCAAGTGCATGGAGTATTGTCATCTAGGAGGGGACTTCCTGCCATATCAGGTGCCAAACAGACTTGTATTCACGAAGGACAATCTGCCCCCTCATCACATGCAGAAGAGAGATCATCAATGGCTATAAAACATCAGCAGACAGGGGTCACAGCAGGGATCCCACCTTTAGGATTTATAAAGCGTTACCGAATATGTAGGCGCTATATAAACTTTAATATTCTATATTTCCAGGATGTGCTATGAATATAGTATAAATGTCAGATAGGAACACTCCTCCAGAGCCGCAGCCATCAATCCTAGAGGAGTCAAAGATACGGCTGCAAATCTTATGCCAAATGCAAAAGCCAAGTGTAAAGTTAGACAGCAGTGAAGCTCCAGAATGTGCCTTTAGTGCCAGGGTATGCGGCATTAGCACTGCTCTATATAAAACCTGGAGAACAAAGACGCATTGTCCTGCACGTGACAGCAAAACAGCAACAATAGCCTCAGAACGAGCGCTGCTCTGAATGTGCCAAGTTAATAAACTTCAGACCTTGTCACAGGAATAAAAGTTTCAACACTCAAACCAGGAGAGGGGGGGGAAAGTCTTTAAACTCCTCACCTGGGTTCTTCAAGCACCAGGCTGACAGGCGGCCAAAAATGTCAAAGAACTCGTGCAGATACTGTTTCCCGGACTGCGGAATCATTGGCAGCACTGTGATTAACACTAGGACTGCGGTGGTGAGAATGACAACATCTGTGTCTGTCTGTAAAACACAAGCGGTGAAGACATCAGCGGAGGGCGACCATCATCCTGCTCAACTGAATTCTACAATGGCGAGACTTTGGTGCAGGGTAATATTGGGAAGGGGGGGGGGGGGGTTCATGAGGCAGTCTCACTGCATAAACTAAGCAAGCCTCCTATTAAGGGTCCAGAATAATTCCAGCAATCACCACTGCAGTAGCCATATTGGTTGACATTGACACTTTACCAACCAAAATATCCCATGCAAATACCTTAAGACACTTTAATAAGGACTGCAGGACAGGTGCTTGTGATAATTTGTGCTTCCAAGATGGCTGACGACGAATCACATGGCCCAGTAGTGTCAGGGTTGGTAAACGGGTAGCTGCTTTACCTAAATATTCATTTATCTTATCCAATAAGTGCTGTCCAAGAGAAAGGAGAATTAGTTACTTCCAACTTGCAGCGATCCACAAAAATAACAAGAGACAAGGATTAATAGTTCACATACACCCCATGACAGTGGAACTATAGCTAAAGGTTCTTCCCTTTTAAAGGGGTATTCCCACCTAATAAAGGAGTAGTATAGTAAAATAGACATGACTATGGATCCAAGGAGTGAAGGAGGTGCAGCAGTGGGGTAGGCCTGTGTCCCATCCTCATTACTTGCACACAGGATAGCTGAGGGTCGCTGACCAGCTCCACATCACTGCTGCACTGCCATCACAGACAACAGAATATTGTTATTGCTAATTTCACACTACCCTCATGGGCCCTGGATTTACCAGCCTGCACAATAGATAATCCCAGCATTCAGTTACATGAGGAGTCTCGCCTCTCCACGCCCAGGTCAAGCTCTGGTATAAGAGGCAAAGTCAAAAGGTAAACTGCCCCGCTGACTCTCCCCTTGTACCAGACTCATTTACTACCCAAGTATTCTCCATTTCTTTGTAGTGACAGCCTGTCAGTACTTCATGGTGCCGGTTATGGCAGCCGTCCTATACACAGCCCTCACCTTGTCATGAGGTTCTTGTACCATAGAGAGGATCAGCATTGCTTGTTCAGAATTATTTTCCAGGTAATGATCCACCAGGTTGTTCACAAGGACTGGAGAGCGATCTAAAGATTGAGAGGAGAAAAAACAAATTACTGATCACATTTAAGGCGGGTTGTCCAGGTTAAGCATTTTATGGCCCATCCCCAGGTTGTGCTGATCAGTGCAGAGCCCCCAAACTGATCAGCTGTAGAGAAATTCTGCTGGTGCAGTCACTGGGAGCGTGGCGACAGCTTCCAGCCTTGTATAGTGTATTGGACGGGCGCTGGATACTGTTCAGACACTGATGAGTCCGGGGGCCTGCTGTTGGCCTACACAGATCAGGTACTGGCTAGACCACAAGAAGTTTAACGTAGACAACCCCTTCACATGTGCACAACATGGCGGCAGGCAGAGCATGGATGCTGTGAACTTCTACACCACCCTGCTTAGCTTCACCATAATGACCTAGCTCTCAGGACGGTCCTGATAGGTGAATCTTTCTCTATTACAGCCTCTGGCAGGTACAGGACCACCACCATGTACCTACCTGAGCTGAGGTGCTCCCGGATCAGCTTGTGTATATCATCCAGTTGTTGCAGGTCTGTGGACTCCAGCAAGTCAAGATGCTCCCACACGTTGATTGGATGGGCCATGCTGGTGATGGACACAGGAGGTTCAAGGTCACAGCAGGGTCCTCATCTGTGCCTCCTCCAAACTGCAAAGACATGTTCAGGTTTACTGCCCCTTTAAATAACTAATTCAGCTTATGTTTGTGCTGGTAAAAGACAAGTGTCATCCGTCTGACCTTGTTCTCGCACAGCAGACCCAGAGCAGCCATCAATAATATAGATTTATCACAGGTAACGCACCATATGGAGATAAACAGAGGCGCTGCCAAAAATAGAGAGGATTCTGATACTCACAGCCCCGCTCCCACCATCAGGAATCAATAGAAGGCTCCCCCAAAACCACAGGGAATAATCCCATTAGTATACAGACAGCCCAAACCCAATGGAAATCAATAGGAAGTACACTCTTAGCCGAGTCATCTGCTTCTGGGAAAGCTGAGTGACCACTTACATAGCCATGGTAAATGCTTGCACAAAGGCTACCCAGCTTTTCCTGATGGGTACACCACTGAGGTTGCAAAAAGTAGAAGGACATCCATGTTTGCACAGACCCTACCCATGGAATGGGCAGGGATAGGCCTATGTCTTGCCGCTCAGCCCTTACACAGATCCATTATAGCTATGCCGATCTGTACGCCATTATTACAGACACACAAGATATAGTAAAACTAGTTGTGTGCACGAAGCCTAATACCAGCAGTATATGTGACCAGAATCGCAGCCCAAGGCCGGGTTTACACAACAGTTTTATTTATTAACACTTGGGGTGCACAGTCACATAGCGGCAGCTGCACCCAGCCAACCACAGTTATACCGTATAATCATTGGCGACCGCAGAGCCGTCGGTATAAGGTCAGACCCTTGAGGTTGGGTTTACATTATGGTCTGCCTGGACCTGTATGTTAAAGACCATTCCACAGAAAACTTCTGGTTACAGATATGAGCAGCACATGTCTATTATAACCACGTGTAAACACAGCCGTAAGGGCAGAGAGTAATCCCAGCAGTATAACTGATAGCTGTGGGCCGGGCCCCGCCATTGTTAGTAATCTCAGGAGTCGGCTATCTCTGGTTCCAGGAAACCTATAGATAGCAGGCATCCAAAATAGAGCAATAGGAGAGATAGTATTGACATATATATAGCATACATGTATACATAGTAACCCTTTCTATAGGTTGGAGGTCATGGAGGGGCTTCTCAGGACCAGGTCCATTAGTTATTGTGCGCCATGTAATGCTTTGTTATGTGCATCAAGCGTTTTTGCAGCACAACCCCCTCCCAAAAATCAGGTCCTGTCATCCGAGCGCTCTGCATACACTGGGCAAGGCTCACCTGTTATACAGATTCATCCCTGTAGAATAAAAGATGTCAGCTACTGCTAATATATGGATCTATATATCTGCTGGATGTCAGTGAATGGAAAATAATTCTCCCTGCTCCTAATATTTCCCACAACTGAGAGTTTGGTACAACTGCATGGTATAGACTGTTTCCTGTGGTAAACAGATCTGCACTTTGCTACAATGTATCAGTCTGGAGTCCTGCGAGGATTTCTTACACTGGATACATTGTAACAAGTTCTCAGACATAATAAAGCCACAGACAGCATGGAAGGGCGGATTCACACAGTCAGGTTTTCAGATGCAGTTTTTGAAGCCAAAAAGCTGAGGCTCCTCTTCAATCCACTCCTGGTTTTTGCTTCAAGAACTGCATCTGAAAACCTGACCATGTGAATCCAGCCCAAGATATTCTCATTATTACAGGCGGTTTCCATTTTTGATCACTGCTCATTTTAAGGCTCCATTTACATGAAAACTGCAATAGAAATCTCCCCAAAAAACTGCACATGGTCTCGATGCAACTTTTTGTGCAATTTCTTAAATGTAATAAATAAATTTCACCTGCAAAACAAACTACCAGAAGCAGCTGCGGTTTTCACCATCTCTACCATTGCAGTGAGTCCTCAGTAGAAACAGCGAGTGCACAGGAAAGGGGCGGAATAAAATACTGAAGACACCTCAGTAAGGGTAGGTTCACATGGTCAGGTTTTCACATGCAGTTTTGAAGACAAAAGTCAGGTGTGGGTCATAAAAGGAGCAAAAGTAGAGAGAACAGGTTATATGGCTGCTTTTTTTTTTTTAATCCACACCTAGTTTTTGCTGCATCTAAAAACCTGACAATGTGAACACAGCCTCACTGGTGAAGAGAAGATCAGCACATGCACCAACATAAGAACAGCAACTAAAATACATAACAGGTGATGGAAATAAGGACTCACTAGGAAGTCAGAAGAGAACGAGGCTGATCCCATCACTCGTGATACAGTCTGCTGAGCTGTGTATCTAATCCTATCCTGTGTGATACTGTATACTGAGCTGTGTATCTAATCCTGTGTGATACTGACTGCTGAGCTGTGTATCTAATCCTACCCTGTGTTATACTGTCTACTGAGTTGTGTATCTAATCCTATCCTGTGTGATACTGTCTGCTGAGTTGTGTATCTAATCCTATCCTGTGTGATACTGTATACTGAGCTGTGTATCTAATCCTATCCTGTGTGATACTGTCTGCTGAGCTGTGTATCTAATCCTATCCTGTGTGATACTGGCTGCTGAGCTGTGTATCTAATCCTATCCTGTGTGATACTGACTGCTGAGCTGTGTATCTAATCCTATCCTGTGTGATACTGCTGAGCTGTGTATCTAATCCTATCCTGTGTGATACTGACTGCTGAGCTGTGTATCTAATCCTATCCTGTGTGATACTGACTGCTGAGCTGTATCTAATCCTATCCTGTGTGATACTGACTGCTGAGCTGTGTATCTAATCCTATCCTGTGTGATACAGTCTGCTGAGCTGTATCTAATCCTATCCTGTGTGATACAGTCTGCTGAGCTGTGTATCTAATCCTATCCTGTGTGATACAGTCTGCTGAGCTGTGTATCTAATCCTATCCTGTGTGATACAGTCTGCTGAGCTGTGTATCTAATCCTATCCTGTGTGATACAGTCTGCTGAGCTGTGTATCTATTCCTATCCTGTGTGATACAGTCTGCTGAGCTGTGTATCTAATCCTATCCTGTGTGATACAGTCTGCTGAGCTGTGTATCTAATCCTAGGGTCTGCTGATCCCTGTATCTAATCCTATCATGTGTGATACCAAATAAGAGGCCATGGAGAAGATCAGTAGGACCCCCATATGCAGTAATGTCAGGTGCTATAGTGTAGTACCACCAGGTATAACCCTCATCCTCCTCACTCCGGCAGAGTTGGGACTCAGGGATCAGCAAGTGTGACACCACCACTCCCTTGGGGGGGAGGCGGCATGCATTTCTTACAGCTGGAGCTTTGTTACAATGTATGCACTACAAGGTCTCCTGCACTAGTACGTTACAATGTGTCAGTGCAGATAACCTGTATATAGAAGCCTAAGACTGTATAGCCTGGATACAACTGTAACAGACCCTCAGCTCCTGCAGGCTCCAGTCACTGACAAGCAGTGGTTATTACCTCCAAGCCTGGTAGCGTCAGGGCAGTGCAGCCCCCTGCCGTCTGACAGGACCCCCGCCCCCCAGCACAGACATGTCTCCCCGCAGACACGGCCACCTCCTGCAGGCCTCCCCTGCCCTCCTCCCGGCTCCTCACCACGGATCTCCAGCCCAGACTTCTCCGTGGCCGACCCCTCACACACAGGCAGCCTGTTTACCTCACAGCTCCTCAGGGCGCCGCCATCTTGTGTCGCAGTGCCGCCCTCTTCCGTCTGTTTCCTTCCGCCTAGGAGAAAAAAATAGTCCCGCTGTCCTCCAGCTCTTCCTTGCGGGCCTGTCCCGGTTTCAGGCCTCGGCTGCAGGGCTGGAGAGTGTGTGTGTCCCCGACTGTGTGAGTATTGGGGCCCTCAGAAGCTGCTGTATAAAGAAATCCCGGAATAAGCCGCGCGGAAGGATCTGCGATAAAGCGCAGCACAACTCGTGATTTACAGCGCCGGGACTACATGGCTGCGGTGACGTCATTGCAAGGCTATTAAAGGCTTACGAGGGGGCGGGGCAGCGGCGAGCACGTGACTGTCAAAGTGTCAGAACAGCTGAGGAGCTGCCAAGTGTCCGGTTACACCTGGGGGGGGGGGGTGTTTAAAGGGGAACTCCATTTGTGTCTCTGCAGATATGTAATGCTTAGAGGAGAGGCCTGGTCAGACACTGCCCCCATTATAACAAGGCTATCAGTGGCTACTTTTGGGTAGTGTACCTTTTGGTGAGACATTGTGCCCACATGACAGATTTTGAGAAAGGGCATCATCAGACAGAGAAGCGGTATGGTCGTTGCCCTGGTGAGATAATGTGGGGATCGGCACATAAGACCGACTGTCACCCCTAGTAGTGATACACAGACATGAAGATCTCATGGCCAGGTGGACAACTAGTACCAGCAGGATAATGCTCGCCCGCACACAAGGGCTCCCAGGAATGTCTCCACCAGATGACACGCTCTCCAGATTTATCTCCAACTGAGCAGAAACCTTAGGCTTAGTTCACAAGAGAATAAGCTGTGGCGGAATTTGGTCCGGAAAAAAAAACGCTTTAGGAATTAGGAAGTGGTTTTTGGACATTGAGGCGTTTTTGGAGAAGTTTTTGGTAAAAACCGCCTCAAAAAACGCCAGGCGGAAAATAAAAACACGACCCGTTTTCCGCCTCTCATTCGCTTGTATTGATTTCCTGAGGCGGAATCAGCGTTGTTTGATCTTGGGGTGGGGGGGGGCTCTCCTGGCATTGTGTCCTGTGCACCAACACAAAATCTGAGCTCCCCCCCCTTCTCTCTGTGTAAGGGACTGCTGTGCGGGGAACGCTGACATCTTATACAATCTGCAGTGCAGGCCCAATCCTGCACAGAAGTATCCGCTATATGTAGGAGTCTGCATCACTTTAAGACAATTGTTGCATCTTAGAAGGAAAGAGGAAGGACCGGATTTATTTTGGAGTGTCCTGCAGTGGATTTGTACATTTATTCTATGGTAGCGTGCACCTCTGTAGTAATTGTATAATGACATCCCACCCCCCGTGTGGACCATATAGACTCACATATATAACATGCCAGGGATGACGCCAGGCTGCAGACTCTCCATATAAGCCAGCGGTAAACAGCTCCATGTCACTGCTGCATCAGAGTCCTGTGTGCCCCCTAGTGGGCACTCTGCAGACCGCACTTTGTTTTTCTGCAAAAAAAAATGACAGTGGGTGCATTCAGCGAGCACATGAGCGGCGCAGTGACCACCATCATGGCATTGTCTCATCTCTAGGGCTGCAGCACATTGCACAGGTCATGCCATCCCGAAACATGCATGCTGCAAAATCACTTCTGCAAGAACATGGCAGATAAAGGGTTAAATGTAGCTATTAGACAGCATGGAGTGCTGATTTCTTATGCTCTTGACCCTAGGAGTGGATTTGTGCTGGGTTCAGTGTTGCCCCCCTGCTGACTAATGTAAGATATAAGATACGATAAGAGGAGCGGGGGAAGGGAAGTGACAACTGCTCTGAGATCATTTCTGTCCCTTTAGGTCCATTCACTGCCTTGCTCTGACATCTTTCTGCGTTCACACAGCTGACGGTTTGTTACACTGTATAAGGTTCTCTGGGGTTGAAGGGTTAATGCTGCTGTGTATTACTCATAGTCATAGTCTACACCTAGCTCTAGGGGGCGTCATTGTACCCAGGTGCTAGCGTGCAGCCTCTAGTGAATCCACTCAATCAGATCGCCGCGTACTTGCGTCATCTTGCTACTTTTGCTAATTTTCCGTGGGAAATAAACAGAGGCGCCCACACCCCTTAAATAAGTTTGGGATTGGAATATATTTATAGAAGCAGCGGAGCCTGACGGCAAACAGAGCAGAGAATGAAACATATGGGAACAGGTGCGACCTGAGAGCCGGTGAGGGCGCCGTGCCAGGCCAATGTACAAGGGCAAACAAAGCTGCGACTGGAGGGAACTTCTCCGGAAAAAAATATAACCCAAACCCCCCCCCCCCCTCCTAATTATTCTACAGAAATGAAAGTTTGAGGCCTCATGTAACGATTTAAAGGGCACCTCCACTCATAGGAAGTCGCCTGGAAACAATGCACTTCCTGTTTCAGTGACTACCACTGGTTGTCACTTAGAGACCATCACCGAGATACTTTCAGATTTCGCGGGACCTTCTTAGATATTGGAACCGTCTGTACAGAGCTTTGTAAGTCACCTGAAGTGTTACTGTAGGAGTGTGAGATAGTTGTGCACTCACTATGGGATCTGGATACCGGTGACCTCACAACTGGATCTTCTTAGACACCGGAGAACTTATCTTTAATACTGGAGGCTTCACTATACAACCATCTTATAGACAATGTAGACCTTGCCATAGGATCTTCTTAAACACTTCTACTGTACAGTTGTCTTAGACATTGGAGTCCTCGCTATAGCACCATCTTAAATACTGATGACCTCACCATGACACCATCTTGGACAATGGAGACTTTCCCATACAATAATCCTGGACTGTGAAGACCTTGCCATAGGACCTTCTTACTGAGTGGAGACCTCGCCATAAGTCCATCTCAAACACTTGAACACCTCACTACCTATCCATCTGAAACAGTGTAGATCTTACCAATGGACTTTCTCTTGCACTGGAGACCTTGTCATAGCATCATCTAGCACCTGAGAAGTCACTATAGGAACATGTTTGATAATTGAGAGTTTGCCATTCACCCATCCTAGACAATGGAGTCCCACCACAGCACCTAGTCATACACTGACGATCTCAGTATTGCACCATCTTAAGCACTGGAGGCCTCCCAAAGAACCATCTTAGATTCGTGAAATCTTGCCATAAGACCATCTTTGATAATGGAGACCTCGCAATACAACGATCTTGGACAATGGAGGCCTCATTATAGGACCATCTTCCAAGCTATAGACTTCACCATGGAACCCTCTTAAACAACTTAGGACCACCTTAGACACTTGGGGTCTCAGCATAGTATTATCTTAGAGACAGGAGACCCTCAACATAGCACAATTTCATCTTAGGACCATGTTACACAATAGAGATCTCACCATAGGACCATCTTAGACACCAGAAACCACAGGGCCATCCTAAATGAAGGAACTGACCACAGGAACATCTTATTTGCTGGAACTGAGGACAGGACCATCTTAGACACTGGAACACTGACCACAGGACCATCTTAGACACCAGAAACCACAGGGCCATCCTAAATGAAGGAACTGACCACAGGACCATCTTAAATACTGAAACACTGATTACAGGACCATCTTAGAAACTGGAAGTGGAATTCTAGGGTTATCAGACATGTTGGGAGTTGTAGTCTTGCATCTACTGGAAAGTCACAGGTTGGAGATCACTGATGTAGAATTTAGAGGCTGTAACTGTAGATACTATAGGGGGATCCCTTTAAATAGTTTACTATCCCTTTAAGAAGGCTCAATCTTGGCTGCTGCTGATCCCATATTTGCCATGTTGAATCTGTCTTGAGAATACGGTAATTAGGGCTGAAATTCAATCACTACAGTCAGAAGAACAATGGGGCGTGCAGCATGAGAAAGCCAGGGGTGTCCACAAATACCTGAGCCAAATAAACCGAAGGTAAATGTGACATTGGACGGATCCGACGATCGCCCTGCCAACGCAAACACCATCAGTGACCACGACCGCCACGCAACTAATCACACCCTGCCCGGTGCTAAGACTTATGCAAAGGAGCAAAACATCCTCCTGGATTGTGTCAGAAGTAAACCATGCATAATGTTTCCGTTGCTTATGGAAAGCAGGAGCTGCCATTTTTGTAGGATGGAGGACGTGACTGATCCATATGAACATGTTTAGGCCTCTGAGGCTGCCAGCTGTAGGGGGCGCACTGCACTCACATTCTTCTACTGCTCTACCTATAAACATGTCAGTTGTTACTGACGTTCTGGCATTCTATTCATGAGCCAGGAGGCTTAGGATGGACAATTACTAAAGCATATGACTATGCAGACCTTCATGGAAGGCTGTTAATTCCCACGTTATCCTGACACTAGAGTCTAGGGTTGTCTGCAGCATCATGCCGGACAATGGTGAGAATGATGGGGGTTGTATTTCACCTGCTGTTACTCATGTAGTAACAATAGAGGTTTTATATCCAAGGCTGGAACTGAAGAGTCTTATATATGCAAAGTAACCGGAGCGCTGATAATTCTTCATTTCTTTCATGCAAAACAGACCTGACTGTGCAAAGACAGCAAAGAGTGAAGAGGGCGACACTGAGGTCGAGGCAAATCCTCGTATCAGACATCTGTCCGAGCCCCCTCAGGTCATCGGCTCACAGGCACTGACCAGGGTCACACATATCAGTTATTAACACTAATTCTGCCTACAAAAGGCAAATTCCACCACAGTTACCGCACCAGCCCTGATGTAACTGATAAGGCTTCAGAGCTGAAATCGTTCTGCATTCAGTGCGTGACAAGTGTCAGAGGTTTGTAAGTGCAATCCATGGACCAAGCACTGCATAGTCATCATAGAGTTATAATATAACAGCTTAGCCTATAGGGAGCGATCTATCCACAAGCTTGCTGATGGCTTCCATTGATGACCTGCAGAACTGTGAATGCAGCTCTGAGGCTCAGTAATATACACTCTGTGCACCAATAGCTATAGAACTGCTTACAGATATATCTTAGCTAAGACCTTAAAATATAGGAGATAGCTAAGGGCTCGTTCACATCTGCGCCCGGGACTCCGCTCTGCAGGTTTCCGTTTCCTGCACAAAACAGGGGCAGGAGAGAGAAACCTGCCGGCATGTTTCAATCCCATTCATTTGAATGGGCTTGAAAAGTCTCCGGCCATGAGCGCCGGTGAGCGTTTTATGCGCTTCACGGCGAAACCGTTTTTTTTTTAAAACCGGACACAGAGTCGGACATGCAGTACCCTGTGTCCAGTTTAAAAAAAAACGGTTTTGCCGCGGAGTGCATAATACGCTCACCGGCACTCACAGCCAAACTCAGCATGACAGGTTTCTGTCTTCTGCATGCAGAAGACGGAAACCTGAAAGCGGAGATCGAACGCTGGTGTGACCCAGCGTTAGACGTTAGGGAGGTGTCTATCAACAAGCCTACTGATGGTTTCCGCTTGGGGACCCAAAGAAAGGAAATCTAATCCTCTTACAAAGAGGTTACCTGCAGAATCCCCAAAGACTATAATGGGGTCCCCGGGGTTTCCAATCGCTGCTTGCAGGACTTTTCTCTCTGCATTTTTTTTTTTAAAGAGGATTCGGGGATAGAAACCATGAATGTACAGCAGGCGCAGGTGTGAACACAGCCTTACAGAAGTGGTGGCAATGTGCGATATTTCGCTGCAGTCAATGAGATTACAGATTTCCCCTGCAGTGTCATATATTTACCACATGATGGCGGTAAACTCAAGTGTAACTGGGGCTGCAAAGTCTTCTCATGATATTTAAGGAAGGTAAATAAAGGGTAGAAGGTCTAGTGATGGACAAGAGCATGGAAGGAGCAGAACGTCATATATACCCCTATAGAGGGCATTATAGCTTTACTGCACCATCAACTTCATTATCCTGTACTGAGACATCACTGTGTGTATTATCAGTTTTTTGCCTCCTCCGCCCCTTCTCCTGATCACTCTCAGAATCTTCCAGATCGGTCAGATGAGCATACCTCCCAACTTTTGAAGAACCGAAAAAGGGATAAAATGTGCGGCAAATGTAGCCCCGCCCACTTTTGTGTTGACCCCGCCCATTCTCATTAATTTTTCATGTACCCGCACACAGTATAATCCTCCTACAGTCACCCGTAAATTATATACCCCCCCATCTCTGCCCCCAGATTCATGTCTCCACATCTCTGCCCCCAGATTCATGTCCCCCCATCTCTGCCTCCAGAGTCATGTCCTCTCCATCTCTGCCCCCAGATTCATGTCCCTCCATCTCTGCCCCCAGATTCATATCCCCCCATCTCTGCCCCCAGATTCATGTCCCCCCATCTCTGCCCCCAGATTCATGTCCCCCCATCTCTGCCCCCAGATTCATGTCCTCTCCATCTCTGCCCCCTGATTCATGTCCCTCCATCTCTGCCCCAGATTCATGTCTCCACATCTCTGCCCCCAGATTCATGTCTCCACATCTCTGCCCCCAGATTCTTGTCCCCCCATCTCTGCCCCCAGATTCATGTCCTCTCCATCTCTGCCCCCAGATTCATGTCCCCCATCTCTGCCCCAGATTCATGTCCCCCCTCCATCTCTGCCCCCAGATTCATGTCCCCACATCTCTGCCCCCAGATTCATGTCCCCCCATCTCTGCCCCCAGATTCATGTCCTCTCCATCTCTGCCCCCAGATTCATGTCTCCACATCTCTGCCCCAGATTCATGTCCCCCCATCTCTGCCCCCAGATTCATGTCCTCTCCATCTCTGCCCCAGATTCATGTCCCTCCATCTCTGCCCCCAGATTCATGTCCCCTCCATCTCTGCCCCAGATTCATGTCTCCACATCTCTGCCCCCAGATTCATGTCTCCACATCTCTGCCCCAGTGTCATGCCGTCCTCTCCATCTCTGCCCCCAGTGTCATGCCGCCCTCTCCTTCATCTGCCCCCAGTTTCACGTTCCACCTCAGTGTACACATTACACTTACCTTCTCCTCGTTCCCTCGCTGCTCTCTCTCTCTCGCACACAGTTGTAGACGCGATGTGACGTCATCACATCGCGCTTACACAGCCAGTAGGCGGCGTGCAGCGGCAAAGCAAGAAGCTGAACTGTGTCAGCTCCTTGTTTCAACCGCGTATGTGTTCAACTCAGATCTGCGTCCTCTGGAATCGGGACATACCTCCCTCCAACTGGGACCACGGGACACGTCACCGGAATCGTGAATGTCCCGCGGAAATCGGAACGGTTGGGAGGTATGGATGAGACATAAATTGATCTCTTTGGCAATAACTCACCTCGCCGTGTTTGGAGGAAGAGAAATGCCGCCTATGACCCAAAGAACCCCAACCCCACTGCCCAGCATGGAGGGAGGAACACAGTGGCATAACTAGGAATGGCAGGGCCCCGTGGCGAACTTTTGACATTCCTGCGCATTCTATTATCCCCCATAGTGGCTCCTGCACACAGTATTATGTCCCATAGTGGTCCCTGCACACAGTATTATGCCCCATAGTGGCCCCTGCACACAGTATTATCCCCCGTAGTGGCCCCTGCACACAGGATTATCCCCCGTAGTGGCCCCTGCAAACAGTATTATGCCCCATAGTGGCCCCTGCACACAGTATTATTCCCCATAGTGGCCCCTGCACACAGTATTATTCCACATAGTGGCCCCTGCACACAGTATTATGCCCCATAGTGGTCTCTGCACACAGTATTATGTCCCATAGTGGCCCCTGCACACAGTATTATGTCCCATAGTGGTCTCTGCACACAGTATTATGTCCCATAGTGGCCCCTGCACACAGTATTATCCCCCATAGTGGCCCCTGCACACAGTATTATGTCCCATAGTGGCCCCTGCACACAGTATTATCCCCCATAGTGGCCCCTGCACACAGTATTATGTCCCATAGTGGTCTCTGCACACAGTATTATGCCCCATAGTGGCCCCTGCACACAGTATTATTCCCCATAGTGGCCCCTGCACACAGTATTATCCCCCATAGTGGCCCCTGCACACAGTATTATGTCCCATAGTGGCCCCTGCACACAGTATTATGCCCCATAGTAGCCCCTGCACACAGTATTATGTCCCATAGTGGCCCCTGCACACAGTATTATGTCCCATAGTGGCCCCTGCACACAGTAGTATGCCCCATAGTGGTCCCAGTACACAGTATTATGTCCCATAGTGGCCCCTGCACACAGTATTATGTCCCATAGTGGCCCCTGCACACAGTAGTATGCCCCATAGTGGTCCCAGTACACAGTATTATGTCCCATAATGGTCCTGCACCCAGTATTATGTCCCACTGTGGACACCCATAGACAATTATTATACTCTGGGGTCTTTTCAGACCCGGGGGAATAAAAACATAAAAAACTACTGTTTCTTACCTGTTTCCCGGCTCCTACGCTGTCGTCCTCTGCTGCCGTCCTTCTGCAATGACGTCAGACGTCACATGATCCGGGGCGCAGGCCAGGTTCATGTGATGTCAGACAACAAGGAAGGAGGCCTGGCAGGATCGTGGAGAGGTAAGTAACAGTGTTTTTTATGTTTCTTACCTCTCCCGGTCCGCCAATCATTATACTCGGGGATCCGAAAACCCCCCGAGTATAATGATAGCAGCGGTAGCGACTGTCACCGGGCCCCTAATGTCCCGGGCCCTGTGGCAGCTGCCTCTGCTGCTATGGCGGTAGTTACGCCACTAGGGGAACATTATGTTTTGGGGTTTCTCTGCTCAGGGCACAGGACTACTTCACCACATCAATGGGAGACTGGATGGAGCCATGTACTGTAACCTCCTTCCCTCCGCCAGGACATTAATAATGGGGGGTGGTCGGGTCTTCCAGCAGGACATTCACCCAAAACATACAGCCAAGGCAACAAAGGAGCGGCCCAAAAAGAAGCCCATTAAGGTCATGGAGAGGCCTAGCCCGTGTCCAAACCTTAATCCCATAGAAAACTTATGGAGGAGCTGAAGCTCCAAGTTGCCGAGCGACAGCCTCAAAATCTTAATGACTTGGAGATGTCCTGCAAAGAGAAGCGGACCAAGATTCCTCCTGACATGTCTGACGTGGGCGCAAACCTCATCACCATCCGAAACCCTCTCACCCCTGTGCGGCCAACCAGGGATTTACCAGCAAGTATTAAGTCTTGTTTGCCAGAGGGGGCACATACTTATCTCCTTCACTGTTGATGTCCAGCCGTCCCGTCCACCCCTGGGCAGGGTCCGTGTGCCCTGTATGATGCCCATTTCCTGCCCCGCTGATGTTGTGTGATCTGGCAGATTAGATCGCCCCTCTATCAGGGCGGTGACTGGGAGGATTCGCTGCCGTTTGTGACTTTTTCTCAGTGTATCTTCATGACCCCATGACAGGACGGTATCTCAACATCTCTACACAGATTGCTGGCTCCGCACAGCACGGATTCACATGTGAAAGGATCGTATCTACACACGATAAAGCGGACTGACACGCAACACACCCTGTGCACTATCAGACTGTGAGAGCAATCCCAGCAGCACAGAGGATTTCAGGAGAGGAGTGTGCTGATCTTATAGAGGAGGTCACAGGGTGAGAGTTATACAGTGGGAGGAGCAGGGTCCCAGCAGTACAGAGGATTTCAGGAAAGCATTTAGTAAATTATGATACTTAATTATGGAGCTCCTAGAGTTTTGCCATTCAGGAGTGGGGGAAAGCTAGGTAAAAGTCTCTGTAATGGACCCCATATTGGTTATCACCCAGCTTTCCCAGAGATAATGGTAACTAAAAAAGTTTTCAAAGTTTTTATTGCGAGTCACAATGTCTAAAACCCTGGAAATATCATATAATGGAGGGGGGTGTACAAACTTCAGCCATTTAATGAGCGCCTGCTGCCACATACAGAATACAGGCTGTCACATACAGAATACAGGCTGCCACATACAGAATACAGGCTGTCACATACAGAATACAGGCTGCCACATACAGAATACAGGCTGCCACATACAGAATACAGGCTGTCACATACAGAATACAGGCTGCCACATACAGAATACAGGCTGCCACATACAGAATACGGGCTGCCACATACAGAATACAGGCTGCCACATACAGAATACAGGCTGCCACATATTGGCTGCCACATACAGAATACCGGCTGCCACATACAGGCTGCCACATACAGAATACCGGCTGCCACATACAGGCTGCCACATACAGAATACAGGCTGCCACATACAGAATACAGGCTGCCACATACAGAATACAGGCTGTCACATACAGAATACAGGCTGCCACATACAGAATACAGGCTGTCACATACAGAATACAGGCTGCCACATACAGAATACAGGCTGCCACATACAGGCTGCCACATACAGAATACAGGCTGTCACATACAGAATACAGGCTGCCACATACAGAATACAGGCTGCCACATACAGAATACGGGCTGCCACATACAGAATACAGGCTGCCACATACAGAATACAGGCTGCCACATATTGGCTGCCACATACAGAATACCGGCTGCCACATACAGGCTGCCACATACAGAATACCGGCTGCCACATACAGGCTGCCACATACAGAATACGGGCTGCCACATACAGAATACAGGCTGCCACATACAGAATACAGGCTGCCACATACAGAATACAGGCTGCCACATACAGAATACAGGCTGCCACATACAGAATAAGGCTGTCACATACAGAATACAGGCTGCCACATATAGGCCACCACATACCAAATACAGGCTGTCACATTCAGAATACAGGCTGTCACATACAGAATACAGGCTGTCACATACAGAATACAGGCTGTCACATACAGAATACAGGCTGCCACATATTGGTTGCCACATACAGAATACAGGCTGTCACATACTGGCTGCTACATACAGAATACAGGCTGTCACATACAGAATACAGGCTGTCACATACAGAATACAGGCTGTCACATACTGGCTGCTACATACAGAATACAGGCTGCCACATACAGAATACAGGCTGCCACATACAGAATACAGGCTGTCACATACAGAATACAGACTGCCACATACAGAATACAGGCTGCCCCATACAGGCTGCCACACACAGAATACAGGCTGTCACATACAGAATACAGGCTGCCACATACAGAATACAGGCTGCCCCATACAGGCTGCCACATACAGAATACAGGCTGTCACATACAGAATAAGGCTGTCACATACAGAATACAGGCTGTCACATGCAGAATACAGGCTGCCACATACAGAATACAGACTGCCACATACAGAATACAGGCTGCCCCATACAGGCTGCCACATACAGAATACAGGCTGTCACATACAGAATACGGGATGCCACATACAGAATACAGGCTGCCACATACAGAATACAGGCTGTCACATGCAGAATACAGGCTGCCACATACAGAATACAGACTGCCACATACAGAATACAGGCTGCCACATACAGAATACAGGCTGCCACATACAGGCTGCCACATACAGAATACGGCCTGCCACATACAGAATAAAGGTTGCCACATACAGAATACAGGCTGCCACATACAGAATACAGGCTACCACATACAGAATACAGGCTGCCACATATTGGTTGCCACATACAGAATACAGGCTGCCACATACAGAATACAGGCTACCACATACAGAATACAGGCTGCCACATATTGGTTGCCACATACAGAATACAGGCTGCCACATACAGAATACAGGCTGCCACATACAGAATACAGGCTGCCACATACAGAATACAGGCTGCCACATACAGAATACAGGCTGCCACATACAGAATAAGGCTGTCACATACAGAATACAGGCTGCCACATATAGGCCACCACATACCAAATACAGGCTGTCACATTCAGAATACAGGCTGTCACATACAGAATACAGGCTGTCACATACAGAATACAGGCTGTCACATACAGAATACAGGCTGCCACATATTGGTTGCCACATACAGAATACAGGCTGTCACATACTGGCTGCTACATACAGAATACAGGCTGTCACATACAGAATACAGGCTGTCACATACAGAATACAGGCTGTCACATACTGGCTGCTACATACAGAATACAGGCTGCCACATACAGAATACAGGCTGCCACATACAGAATACAGGCTGTCACATACAGAATACAGACTGCCACATACAGAATACAGGCTGCCCCATACAGGCTGCCACACACAGAATACAGGCTGTCACATACAGAATACAGGCTGCCACATACAGAATACAGGCTGCCCCATACAGGCTGCCACATACAGAATACAGGCTGTCACATACAGAATAAGGCTGTCACATGCAGAATACAGGCTGCCACATACAGAATACAGACTGCCACATACAGAATACAGGCTGCCCCATACAGGCTGCCACATACAGAAAACAGGCTGTCACATACAGAATACGGGATGCCACATACAGAATACAGGCTGCCACATACAGAATACAGGCTGTCACATGCAGAATACAGGCTGCCACATACAGAATACAGACTGCCACATACAGAATACAGGCTGCCACATACAGAATACAGGCTGCCACATACAGGCTGCCACATACAGAATACGGCCTGCCACATACAGAATAAAGGTTGCCACATACAGAATACAGGCTGCCACATACAGAATACAGGCTACCACATACAGAATATAGGCTGCCACATATTGGTTGCCACATACAGAATACAGGCTGCCACATACAGAATACAGGCTACCACATACAGAATACAGGCTGCCACATATTGGTTGCCACATACAGAATACAGGCTGCCACATATAGGCTACCACATACAGAATACAGGCTGCCACATACAGAATACAGGCTGCAGTATACTCCAGTATGATTATAAAGGGGGCTCTTGCAGTAAGCACCTATTAATGGAGTCGCCTGACATAAGATCCCCATTTTTGGCGCCGTACATTTGCTTGGTGGAGATAAGTGGCAACTGTAAGCAGAAGATTCAGAGAAGTCTGCTGTCAGTTTTTCAGGCTGTGCTGGAGCTCCGGCGCTCGGGAAAGTCTGCTCCAGTTTTGATAAGCAAATATTGTTTCTCGCAGCTTCCCCATTGGCTGCAGACACTCCAGATTTTGACACAAGTAATCAGATTGAAAAATCAGGGCGGGGGAAGAAGCAGAGGGCAAACACTAGTGTCAGGGCAGTCGTGTCGTACACCAGTGTGACACTAGCTGGGGAGGGAGCACTCTCATCATCCTGACTACACCAACCACAGGATCAGAGGGAGCACTCTCATCATCCAGACTACACCAACCAACAGGAGTAGAGGGAGCACTCTCATCATCCAGACTATACTAGCCACAGGACCAGAAGGAGCACTCTCATCATCCTGACTACACCAACCACAGGAGTAGAGGGAGCACTCTCATCATCCTGACTACACCAACCACAGGAGTAGAGGGAGCACTCTCATCATCCTGACTACACCAACCACAGGAGTAGAGGGAGCACTCTCATCATCCAGACTACACTAGCCGCAAGAACAGAGGGAGCACTTTCATCATCCTGAATACACTAGCCGCAGGAGCAGAGGGAGCACTCTCATCATCCTGAATACACTAGCCGCAGGAGTAGAGGGAGCACTCTCATCATCCTGAATACACTAGCCGCAGGAGCAGAGGGAGCACTCTCATCATCCTGAATACAACTGCAGCCAGGTAATAACAGACTATTCACACTGTAAGAGGCTTCATTGTAACAATTTTGATGATAACATTATATATATGATTTTTTTCATGCTGTACACAGCTTATTCTTTAGCTATAGTGCGGGCAGTGTCCAGAGCCAGGGGGTAGATGGAGCCATAGTGGTGACTGACACTGTGATAGATCAGGGGCAGAAAGTCCAGGACTGTAGCGCTATATACTGTATATATCACACCTGAACATTACTGGATACAATATAAGAGGTATAAGAGGTACTATACAATATATACAGTATCTCATATTATATACAGTAACTCTTCTATTGTAAGAGTTTCTATATAATACAATATAACAGGTGCTGTATATAAGATAGAAATAAGATACTGTATATAATATACGAGTTACTGTATATAAGATAGAAATGAGACACTGGAGCTTTATACTTTGTAGTTCTACATTTTATTTATTTAGATGTTTCCTAAGAAAATATTTTAGAACAAGATCACATCTAAAATTACATGAAATTTCTTTCTCTCTTTCATATTCATCATCTTTAGGTTTTTCTATAGAAACAGCGATCCACTGAGTAACTATACTGAGCCTGACGTAGATCTATCTATCTATCTATCTATCTATCTATCTATCTATCTATCTCCTATCTATTTATCTATCTATCTATCTATCTATCTATCTATCTACTATCTATCTATCTATCTATCTATCTATCTATTTATCTATCTCCTATCTATCTATCTATCTATCTATCTATCTATCTATCTATCTCCTATCTATCTATCTATCTATCTATCTCCTATCTATCTATCTAGCTATCTATCTATCTATCTATATCCTATCTATCTATCTATCTATCTATCTATCTATCTATCTATCTATCTATCTCCTATATATTATCTATCTATCTATCTATCTATCTCCTATCTATCTATCTATCTATCTATCTATCTATCTATCTATCTATCTATCTCCTATCTATCTATCTATCTATCTATCTATCTATCTATCTCCTATTTATCTATCTATCTATCTATCTATCTATCTATCTATCTATCTATCTCCTATCTATTTATCTATCTCCTATCTATCTATCTATCATCTATCTATCTATCTATCTATCTATCTATCTATCTATCTATCTCCTATCTATCTATCTATCTATCTATCTATCTATCTATCTCCTATCTATCTATCTCCTATCTATCTATCTATCTATCTATCTATCTATCTATCTATCTATCTATCTATCTATCTCCTATTTATCTATCTATCTATCTATCTATCTATCTCCTATCTATCTATCTCCTATTTATCTATCTATCTATCTATCTATCTATCTATCTATCATCTATCTATCTATCTATCTATCTATAATCTATCTTTCTCTCATATCTATCTATCTTATAACTTAAACCCAAGACATTCGTGGTTGATACTTTCTTTGGGTCCCTTTTTCCTATATTTGAATTTTCTTGTCCCCAAACATTAGGACAAAGGGCAGATAATGAGACAAATAGGAGGTTATTCGGACGCGGTGCCAGCTCTATTCTTCTCCATCAATGGCGGGCTGTGTGTGATGAGGACGGAGCTAAATCCTTGCAGGACAAATGCAAATGTCAAGCAAATGACCGGGCACCTGAATCAGATCTGATGCCAGCAAAGAACAGTTGTATGCTGATGTGAGGGGACTGAGACAGCCTAGGTCCTGGCTGAGAAACTACAAGACTCAGGAATGCTGGGACTTGTAGTCTCCCAGAGGTTGTAGTCCACTGTAATATAGAATTGCATTATCATATAAAAGTGGAGAGCCTCTGCAGGGATATCTACCGCCTGCAGCTGCTCTCTTTCCCAACACTGTCAGAAGAGTTCACTTACACATCTCATAGTGATACATTCTACTGACAGTGCCAGGAAGAGTTGTCATGTGGAATTTCATTTCCCTTCTGTTGCCCTTGTACAGAGAAGTATAGGGAGTTCCATCGTGCGAGGCAACCATATTGACTACAAGCTGTAAGGGCATGCTGGGGGCTGTAGTTTCCCAATAGCCAGAGGTCGTAGCCCACTGTATTCAAGAAATGCATTATCAGTATGGAGTAACTCATGTAAAAGGGGAGAGCTGCTGCAGGGATATCAAACCCTCCGCAGCTGCTCTCCCTCCTAACACTGCCAGAATAGTACAGTCACCATTTACACATCTCAAAAATCACAAATGATAAATTCTACTGCCAGGAAGAGTTACCATAGGGAATTTAATTCTCCTGCAGCTTCTCTGCTCTGTTGCCCCTGTACATTAGAGAGCTCCATTGTGCCAGACAACCACATTGGCTGAGCACTATATAGTCATGGTTGTCAGAAGCCGCATACATGTCCTGCATTAGGGACCCTGGAACTTTAGATCTTTTTTGCATCTTAAAGGAAGCCGCAGACATTGCTACACAGCAGGTTGGGTACGCACGCGGTGTTATGGCCTCTGGGGGATCAGCTTTCTCCTCTCCATGCAAATCCAGGACCATGCAAATCTGTAGACACTTCCCTGCGGCGACGCCTTGAGTCTGTGTGTCTGTGACTGGTGCTCTTGTGATTTATTGTAGACGTAAGCTCTTCAGAGTCCAAGAACTCTCACCGAGAACAAAAACTAGATTTTACTTCTTGTCTTCCAGTAATTTCTCACATCACTGGTCTTTAAGATTGGGAATTACTTTTATATTTGTGGCTTTATGGCATTGGCAGCAGATGGGCATTGAGAGGACGGGCGATATATAATGTATATCCTTGTTACAAGTTATGGGGTCAATGCTCATCATGGGGGGTGACTATAGTGGTCATGGTCCATATTCACATGACGCAGTTACCTGGCTCTCCTATGTGCCAGGCTGGTATTACTCTCTGTTGTCTGCCAGGCTGGCTCCTCTGTCATTTGCTTTATAACACTGAAGACTATGGAGAGAAGGATTCTTATGTATCCCCTGTGCTGCATCCCCTTCATCTCCTGAGCTGTGGGCCCCTGTCCCCAATATGGGCCCCCACTATTGCTTTCATAGTTATATTTTGCTTCACTTTCAGGAAATGCCGCGCTCCTTTTTGGTAAAAACCAAGAAAACTCACAGTTACCATCAGCATCGCTACTCAGAAGATGGCGGCGTACCCAAGGAGGATCCCGTCACAGCAATATGTCATGGTAGGAAGTGCACCTGTCCCGAGGTCTGGCATTGGAAATAGTGATGCACAGATCTAATACTTGTCATAGTTGAGGGTTTGTTACAATTGTAATCGGTCTCTGAGCCTCAGATTTCAGCAGCAAATTCTCTCCTGTCCTGATTGTTACAATGTATCAGTGAACTAACACATCACCCGCAGCGGATAGGTGGATACAATGTATGGGTGCATGCACACTACGTAACGCCAGGCGTGTATGAGAGCCGTACACGCCGGCGTTACAGCAGGGCTGCCGAACACTTCCCATTCACTTCAATGGGAGCGCTCGTAAACGCCGCTGTTACGAGCGCTCCCATTGAAGTGAATGGGAAGTGTTCGGCAGTCTGCTGTAATGCCGGCGTGTACGGCTCTCATACACGCCCGGCGTTACGTAGTGTGCATGCACCCTATCAGTGAACAATCACCCGCAGCGGATAGGTGGTTACAATGTATCAGTGAACAATCACCCGCAGCGGATAGGTGGATACAATGTATCAGTGAACAATCACCCGCAGCGGATAGGTGGTTACAATGTATCAGTGAACAATCACCCGCAGCAGATAGGTGGATACAATGTATCAGTGAACAATCACCCGCAGCGGATAGGTGGTTACAATGTATCAGTGCAGGATCACACTAGCGTTAGGGTTTCTGTTTTTGGGTCTGCTGGAGGACCCGAAAAATGGCAACCCTTTCTGCTTAAAAATTGGTTACATGCTGAAACCCCATAGACTATAATGAGGTCCGTCTGGTTTCTGCTCGGTTTCCACATGAAACATGCGGAGAGAAAAATGCTGCTTGCAGGACTCTTCTCTCCACATGATTCGTGCGGACACTGAACAATAACCACACGGACCTCATTATAGCCTATGGGGTCCATGTGCTTTCATTGCTCACTGCGTTTTAATGTGTATAGGTTTTCGTTTGGGGAAGGGTCCCCAAGCAGACTCCCCAAAAGGAATACCGAATGCAGATGTGACCCAGGCCTCAGGCAGTCACAGACTATACTGAAAGACGTTGTATCTGTGTGAATACCACATTGTATTAATCTGCTCTGTATAAACAGGGAAATCAATCCTATCACCGTTTCCTCTTCCGAAACAGCGTCCACAATGTGATTTATAAAGGTGGATGAAGAACTTCCCTGTTTGTAGAGCATTAATGTGTGAATAGCTGCAGGCTGAGAATAAAACGGCGCCTTCATCCACCTATTGTGACCCCAGGGACCACCAATCAGCAGAGTGAAGGGGGCGCTGTGCTGCATCAAGTGGAGGGCACAGGAAACAGTGCCATACATACTGTTCTGGCTGAGCCTGGTACTGCAGCCACAACTACATGTGCAGCACAATGAAGGGGATTCAACACGTCATCATGAAAGTGGAAGATCCCCAGCAGCACAGAGTATTTCAGGAGAGGAGTGTGCTGATCCTGTAGGAGGTCACAGACTAAAAGTTACATAGTGGAAAGAGCAGGGTCCCCAGCAGCGCAGAGTATTTCAGGAGAGGAGTGTGCTGATGATGTGGCTGATCATTTGAATATTGTGCTACTTATGGGGCCACTAGTCGGACATCTTAGAGGTTCCCCCTGTCCTCTGCCTCCCAGGGTGTCTTGCAGGTACATAAGATCCTGTAGTGCAGGTGCAGCCGCCCGTCCAGTGCCAGCCCTTCTCCCGCACCCTCAGGCACATTCAAATAAACCCTATTCAAATCTCCATTGTGTCCTGTCTAATCTCCTGCAGGTAACTGTTTCGCTGGAACTGTCTGTGCAGAGCAGAAGATCTGCACAGAAAACGTACAGCAATGTGTCCAGCGCTCAAGTCATCAGAGTCGCCCATAATCATCCTCATAAAGGGTCACCCTAGAGGCCTAGTATCATGTATCTAAGCCTTGGAACGATCACATATCTCCAAACATGTCCCTAGATTGACACTAGGGAAGAGCTCTTCACACTGAACAACAAGTATCACACATCATAGGCTTAGATACAACGTGTAGCAGGCAATATCATACGTGATGGTCTTAGATACACCATATAAGCATTGCACTACTCCTGGGAATTCTCACACCCTGAGATACGCAGTTTGTTACGTCTCTGACAAGGATGTACCGCTCGGATATGTTTTCTCAATTCAATCAGAGCCGGATTTTCAAACCTCCATGAATTGGCTCGGTGTCTGTGCAAACATTGTGGTTTGTGTCACACACACTGCGTCAACACATACATGTCTACAGCGCCGGGCCTGGTGAGGTGTGTGCCCTGATCCCGTGATGCGAGCGACCCCAGCCCGCGGTGCAGGCAGGAATGGTGACCCCAATTTTACAACATTTTTGCTGTATGTTCTTGGAGCGGTGTCTTGGCTGCAGATTCATGTTTTATTTCTTATATTACATTAGATCTTCATGACGATGAATCCTCCGGCAGCACCCATAAAGAATACGCTCCTGAGGATCTGTCTAAGAGGAGTCACCTCCAATCAGAAGGCAACATGGAGAGACCCCTATATTTGAGTCGAGGCTCAGGTCCAGGTAATGTACTACAACCCTCACCATCTCATTGCATGAATATTCATGTAGATTAATGTATAACTTGATGCTGTGATCCGTCCTCTAGGGATCCCTCTGTCCTTGCTGCCCATTAAGTCATACCCATCACTCCCCCTACCCGCCTTCTACAAGCCGAGCATCCCCTGGGAGTCCCTGCATTCTGCCTATAGCTTCAAACAAGTCCCGTCCCATGTGCACCCCAACATGTTACCGAGACCTATTGGGTTATACAGCAGCCCCCCTGCAGCTACAGAGTCAGAATATGATCACCCCATTAACTACAGCCTGGAATTCACCTCCTCTATGGACAACTACCACTGTGTCAAGTGCAGCAAGGTGAGGTCTCCAGTCTGGGGAGTGATGGGGGTCACTGGGGTGGGGGGCTGCTGCAGGTCCTAGAGCCAGACAGTCTCTTATGTCTTCCAGGTTTTCTCTACGTCTCATGGATTGGAGGTTCATGTCCGAAGGTCTCATAGTGGAATCCGACCATTTGTCTGTGAGACATGCGGGAAGTCCTTTGGCCATGCTGTCAGCCTTGAGCAACATCTCAATGTCCACTCACAGGTGAGATCCCGCTGTATCTAAGCCAATCCTATGTGATACTATAGTAACTCCTAAACTGGCATATCTAAGCCTATCCTATGTGATACATATGTTGTAATGTTACTGATTGTTACTATAGACAGAACTGTGTGTATATAGAGAGAGAGAGACAGAGAGAGAGACGGAGAGAGAGACAGTGAGAGATGGAGAGAGAGACGGAGAGAGAGACAGAGAGAGACAGAGGAAAGCGAGAGACAGAAAGAGAGAGAACTAAAAGAGAAACGTTTCTGCAAATGGAAATAATTAAAAATTGTGCAGAGATTCTAAAGATTTTCTCTATTCATCATAATTGGTGACAACTCTTGTCTTGATCAGATGCCAATGGAAACGACCATCAATGCAGAAACTTCGTATACTCTGAAACCCAGTCATGATGTGGTCGGGTTATCAGGAGGACACTATGTGTACGAGAAGATAACTGACCACAATAAGGACATCGTGGCTGGTTATGAGAGTGCAGAAAGTTCCTGCCTTCATGGTCGTTACGACTGGCAACCGATCAAGACAAAATCAATATCACCGCTAAGATGGTTAGAGAAAATCTGGAAAATCTCTGCACAATTTTTAATTATTTATATTTGCAAAAAATGTTTAACCTTTAATTGTCTGCATATTAATATATAGTCATATTAATAGGAATTTCCCAACAATAATTTTTAACATATTACAGGAAAGGAGCTTCGAGTGCAAGATGTGTGGAAAAACATTTAAGAGATCGTCCACATTATCCACCCACCTGCTCATCCACTCTGACACCCGACCATATCCATGTCAGTTCTGTGGAAAGCGTTTCCATCAAAAGTCTGACATGAAGAAACATACGTATATCCATACTGGTGAGTTATACTGTCCCCTATGTACAGGAATATAACTACTATAATACTACTCCTATGTACAAGAATATAACTACTATAATACTACTGCTATGTACAAGAATATAACTACTATAATACTACTGCTATGTACAAGAATATAACTATTATAATACTACTCATATGTACAAGAATATAACTACTATAATACTACTGCTATGTACAAGAATATAACTATTATAATACTACCTCCTATGTACAAGAATATAACTACTATAATACTACCTCCTATGTACAAGAATATAACTACTATAATACTACTCCTATGTACAAGAATATAACTACTATAATACTGCCCCCTATGTACAAGAATATAACTACTATAATACTACTCCTATGTACAAGAATATAACTACTATAATACTACTTCTATGTACAAGAATATAACTACTATAATACTGCTCCTATGTACAAGAATATAACTACTATAATACTACTCCTATGTACAAGAATATAACTACTATAATACTACTCCTATGTACAAGAATATAACTACTATAATACTGCTCCTATGTACAAGAATATAACTACTATAATACTACTCCTATGTACAAGAATATAACTACTATAATATTACTCCTATGTACAAGAATATAACTACTATAATACTACTCCTATGTACAAGAATATAACTACTATAATACTGCTCCTATGTACAAGAATATAACTACTATAATACTACCTCCTATGTACAAGAATATAACTACTATAATACTACTCCTATGTACAAGAATATAACTACTATAATACTGCTCCTATGTACAAGAATATAACTACTATAATACTACCTCCTATGTACAAGAATATAACTACTATAATACTACTACTATGTACAAGAATATAAAATATAACTACTATAATACTACTCCTATGTACAAGAATATAACTACTACAATACTACCTCCTATGTACAAGAATATAACTACTATAATACTGCACCTATGTACAAGAATATAACTACTATAATACTACCTCCTATGTACAAGAATATAACTACTATAATACTACTACTATGTACAAGAATATAGAATATAACTACTATAATACTACTCCTATGTACAAGAATATAACTACTACAATACTACCTCCTATGTACAAGAATATAACTACTATAATACTCCTCCTATGTACAAGAATATAACTACTATAATACTGTCCCTATGTACAAGAATATAACTACTATAATACTACTCCTATGTACAAGAATATAACTACTATAATACTACTCCTATGTACAGAATATATCTACTATAATACTGCTCCTATGTACAAGAATATAACTACTATAATACTGCCCCCTATTTACAAGAATATAACTACTATAATACTGCTCCTATGTACAAGAATATAACTACTATAGTACTACTCCTATGTACAAGAATATAACTACTATAATACTGCTATGTACAAGAATATAACTACTATAATACTACTCCTATGTACAAGAATATAACTACTATAATACTGCTATGTACAAGAATATAACTACTATAATACTACTCCTATGTACAAGAATATAACTACTATAATACTGCTATGTACAAGAATATAACTACTATAATACTACTCCTATGTACAAGAATATAACTACTATAATACTGCTCCTATGTACAAGAATATAACTACTATAATACTACCTCCTATGTACAAGAATATAACTACTATAATACTGCTCCTATGTACAAGAATATAACTACTATAATACTGCTCCTATGTACAAGAATATAACTACTATAATACTGCTCCTATGTACAAGAATATAACTACTATAATACTGCTCCTATGTACAAGAATATAACTACTATAATACTACTCCTATGTACAAGAATATAACTACTATAATACTGCTCCTATGTACAAGAATATAACTACTATAATACTACTCCTATGTACAAGAATATAACTACTATAATACTACTCCTATGTACAAGAATATAACTACTATAATACTACTCCTATGTACAAGAATATAACTACTATAATACTACTCCTATGTACAAGAATATAACTACTATAATACTACTCCTATGTACAAGAATATAACTACTATAATACTACTCCTATGTACAAGAATATAACTACTATAATACTACTCCTATGTACAAGAATATAACTACTATAATACTACCTCCTATGTACAAGAATATAACTACTATAATACTACTCCTATGTACAAGAATATAACTACTATAATACTACTCCTATGTACAAGAATATAACTACTATAATACTACTCCTATGTACAAGAATATAACTACTATAATACTACTCCTATGTACAAGAATATAACTACTATAATACTACTCCTATGTACAAGAATATAACTACTATAATACTACTCCTATGTACAAGAATATAACTACTATAATACTGCCCCTTATGTACAAGAATATAACTACTATAATACTACCTCCTATGTACAAGAATATAACTACTATAATACTACTCCTGTGTACAAGAATATAACTACTATAATACTACTCCTATGTACAAGAATATAACTACTATAATACTACTCCTATGTACAAGAATATAACTACTATAATACTGCCCCTTATGTACAAGAATATAACTACTATAATACTACCTCCTATGTACAAGAATATAACTACTATAATACTACTCCTATGTACAAGAATATAACTACTATAATACTACTCCTATGTACAAGAATATAACTACTATAATACTACTCCTATGTACAAGAATATAACTACTATAATACTACTCCTATGTACAAGAATATAACTACTATAATACTGCTCCTATGTACAAGAATATAACTGTAATAATAATAATAATAATAAATGCAACTTTTTTCCTTGTATTTTAGGAGAGAAGCCGCACAAATGTCAGGTTTGTGGTAAAGCTTTCAGTCAGAGCTCGAACCTCATCACACACAGCCGCAAGCACACGGGATTCAAGCCATTTACATGTGACCTTTGCGGTAAAGGTTTCCAGCGTAAAGTAGACCTAAGAAGACACCGAGAAAACCAACATGGACTGAAGTGACCAAATCAGGGAGGATTAATAGTGGAAAATAGTTTGGCCGCTCCATAGTCACAAGTGGCCTCGGGCAACTCATCGGGATCTGTCGATTCAATGAGGGAGGATGGCGGCTTTCTTATCACTTGAAGTACGGTCCCTGTGTACGACAGGGTCAATTTTATTTTATTTATTTTTCATTTTTCATAAATTTTCTATTTTGCCAGGCAATGAAATCTCGTTTTGAAAAAGAGAGGTTAAAAAAAACCCAAAAAAAACAAAAACCACAAGATCGATATGCACCCCTTTAAATTTTTCACAGCTTTATTGATTGTGAACACCAATTATTTTGAACATTTCTACAATAATCCTATATAATGGCTATTACTATATTAATACATAGAATAAAATACTTTATACACAACTTGTCTGTCTCCTCATCGGAGAAATGGCGCCGTTGCCCATAGGAACCCGAATTGGTTGCTTCCGGAAATCTTTCAGCCTTCTGCGGTAAAATGAAAGCTGGAATTTGATTGGTTGCTATGGGCTGCACTTCAGACTGTGCAGAGAAAGAACAGCCAATCAAATCACGACTTGCAAGAACATGATTGGCTGCTAAAATTAAAGCTGGAATTTGATTGGTTGCTATGGGCAACACATTCTTATATAACTCACTTATGACCGTAGAAACCAATCATATTACGGTCCTTATGGTTGCTATGGACAACTACTTCAATTAATTAAAGTCAGATGAGATTTTACGGTCGCTCAGATTCGCATTGTTCGGGACTGGAGGAGGATGGGGGAGTTTTATCCCGCTCGCCGGCCTCCCTAACATTCGGTTTGCAGATCAGACTCTTCCTCTTACAAGAAGTCATTAATATTACTTGTTCCTGTTAACCCTTGATGACTCAGGATACACAAAGATCAATCCATCAATAAATGACACTATCAAGGTTAAGATCAGATGTCATCAATATCTGCATCACACCACAAAGGATGTTGTCGTAGTCAGAGGAAACACTAGACCATCAGGGGTAGGGAACCTTCGGCTCTCCAGCTGCTGTGAAACTACAACTCCCAGCATGCTCCATTCACTTTCATGGGAGTTCCAAGAACAGCAGAGCAAGTTTGCATGCTGGGAGTTGTAGTTTTGCAACAGCTGGAGAGCCGTACGTTCCCTACCCCTGCACTAGACCATCAGGGATGTATACACTGACCTCTGTAATACCCTAGACCACCGGGATATTGATTCTCACCTCTATAATACACCAGACCACCAGGGACACCAACCCTTATAATAGACTAGACCATCAGGGATGTTGACACTGACCTCTTTAATACCCTAGACCACTGGGATATTGATACTCACCTCTATAACACCAGACCACCAGGGACACCAACCCTTATAATAGACTAGACCATTAAGGATGTTGACACTGATCTCTTTAATACCCTAGACCACTGAGATATTCATAGTGACCTCTATACTAGCCTAGACCACTGGGATATTGATACTGACCTCTATAATACACTAGAGCACCAGGGATTTGAACTCCAACCCTTATAATACCCTACACCACCAGGGATTTGAACACGACCTCTATACTACCCTAGACCACTGGGATATTGATATTGACCTCTATACTACCCTAGACCACCAGGGATTTGAACGCAACCTCTATAATACACTAGACCACTGGGATATTCATACTGACCTCTATAATACACTAGACCACCAGGGATTTGGACACCAACCCTTATAATACCCTAGACCACCAGGGATGTTGACACTGATCTCTCTAATACCCTAGACCACTGGGATATTGATACTGACCTCTATAATACACTAGACCACCAGTTATTTGGACACCGACATCTTAGACCGTTGTGGATTTTGACAGATAGACTTGAGAAGTGTCCTGTTATATTATAAGGATATCCTGGACAGTGAGTTGTCTTAGAAATCTGGAAGTTTGGGAGGAGCGGTGGCGACTCCAGTCATTGCTGTTCTGTGATATCCTTATCTGTTCTCACCGCCTGCTAACTGCCATCTCAGCGGGTAAATTTGAGGTGGAGGAGGAGGAGGTGCGACACCCGGAGAAGGCATCAAGACATCAGAAAACACAAGCCCTGAACTTTCATAACTGACCCTTTAGTATTAAAAAGAGATCCGGGATTAACATGACAAATATGAAATTGGTACCCAGCTTTCCTGGAGTCCTGAAAGGCAAATCTACCACCCATCACTGCGTACATCAGAATGGGGTTCCTGGATTCTTCCTGTAGAAGGTGCCAAAAGGGGAAATTACATAGTGGCCTGCGTTGTCTTCACAATGAATGTTAGGGTGCTCGAGATATGGCGTCCCAGCACCTGTAGACAGGTACAAGGATGATGAAGTGACAGGCAGGCGAGACGCCAAGAACAAAGTCACAGTCCTTTACACTATAACACAGCCCAACATTTCCTCCAGGGCCCAGGGGTCTCAACCCACCAGAGTTCACCCCCTTCTGAACAACTGGCCTATTGGAGTCACCATACACTTATGGGTCACAGAGCGGACCCATCTAACTCATACCAATACTGTTATTGTGCTGGTTGTCCAGAGTTTGTTCCCTAGCACGCCCACGGTGGCTCAGTGGTTAGCATTGCAGCACAGGAGTCCTGGGTTCAAATCCCGCCAGGAACAACATCTGCAAGGAGTTTGTATATTCTCCCCATGTTTGCGTGGATTTCCTCCCATTCTACAAAGACAAATTGATAGGAAAAAATGTATATTGTGATCCCTATATGGGGCTCACAATCCACATATCCCCCCCCCCAAAAAAAAAAAACACAAAAAACCCCCAAAAACCTGGAGGTGATGGATACACCACAACCTGGCTGGTTCTGCATACAGCCCTTGCTTTGCAACTGTCCTTGCTCTATTTAGAGACTGAGATGAGAGACTGAATCCTGAGTTGCAGTGAAACCCTTGAAACGATTTGTAAACCTCCCAACCATCAGTGGGATAGTCCTGGATTTTGGATGCAATCCCACTGTCCCAAATGGCAGAGGAATGTCCCAGCTTCAACTCAGGACATAAAAGTAGTTGAGTACTACATTGACGAAGCAGTGGAGCGGGAGCCATCTACCCTCCACCGGGAGCAGAGGTATGTGGCGATGTCAGGCCGCTGGTGTCAGAGGCAAGAGTAGGCTCCGAGGGGCTTATTTTGGCACCAGAAAAAAAAGCTTCCTAATCAGATATATGGATATCTGCTGTCTGCTGCAGCCTGTAGTTCTCAGAAGGTTAGGCAATACACCAATGTATGGGTGTAATGGTACCCGGTGCTGACTCTGCACCATCCATTACACCAACCTATCCATGGGCTGTATATAATTACATATGTACAGCTGGTATACAACTTCTTGTATACAATGATATGGTCCATGCTGGTGTAACCTGGGTATCTCTTGTATATACTATATATTTACAGCTGGTATAACCTGGGTATATACTGTATATAATTATATATGTACAGCCGGTATAACCTGGGTATATACTGTATATAATTCTATATGTACAGCTGGTATAACCTGGGCATCTCCTGTATATAATTCTATATGTACAGCTGGTATAACCTGGGTATATACTTATATAATTACCGTATTTTTTGGACTATAAAACACACTTTTTTTCCCCCAAATTTCGGAGGAAAATGAGGGTGCGTCTTATAGTCTGAATGTGGGTGGAGGAGTGGGTTTGCAGCATGGCCGCGCTACTGCCACCGCTGGTTTTCTTCAGCGGCAGTAGCGCGGCAATCTGCAGGCCCCGGCAGCTAAGACAGTCCCCGGCATCTGATGTAATAGACCGGCGGATGCCGGGGAGTGTCTTAGCTGCCGGGGCCTGCAGATTGCAGCGCTACTGCCACCGCTGGTTTTCTTCAGTGGCTGGAGCATGACAATCTGCAGGCCCCAGCAGCTAAGACACTCCCCGGCATCCGCCGGTCTATTACAGCAGATGCCGGGGACTGTCTTAGCTGCCGGGGCCTGCAGATTGCCGCGCTACTGCCGCTGAAGAAAACCAGCGGTGGCAGTAGCGCGGCCATGCTGCAAATCCACTCCTCCTCCACAGGTCCCAGCAGTCAGTTAGCCCTCCCCACCGGCCCCATACCTTTAGTGATGCAGGCCGGCTCCTGCACGGCGAGGCCGCAGGAGCCGACCTGTTCCGATGACAGCCGGGAGCCTAATGAAGGCTCCGAGGCTTGTCATAGATATATATTACTATCGCGGCTGGTATTGCCGTCTATGGGACTTGCAATCAAATGATTGCAGGTTCAAGCCCCCTAGGCGGGGGATATTAAAATAGTAAAAAAAAACAAAAAAAACTTTAAAAAAAATATAATAAAAAATAAAATAAATAAAAGTTCACCTCCTTTCCCTAGAATACATATAAAAGTATAACATTACTGTGAAACATACACATTAGGTATCCCTGTGTCTGAAAATGCCCGGTCTACTAATATTTTTATGTACAGTGAACGTCAAAATCAAAAGTGCTAAACTGCCGGGTTTTTCTCTCTGTTTTGCCTCTGAATTAAATAAAAGGTGATCTAAGCAATAAACATTTCCCAAAATGGTATATCTAAAAAGTACACCTGGCCCCACAAAAAAAACGCCCTATACATCCCCATACAGCTGCAGGGTCACCTGTCAATGTGGCCTTGCAGCTGTTCCAAAACTACAACTCCCATATATTAAATATTTTACCATTTTTTGCCTGAAAATTTTTTTTCCCTATTTTTCTCCTCTAAAACCTGGGTGTGTCTTACAGTCCGAAAAATACGGTATATATGTACAGCTGGTATAACCTGGGTATATACTCTATAGAATTATATATGTACAGCTGGTATAACCTGGGCATCTCCTGTATATAATTGTATATGTACAGCCGGTATAACCTGGGTATCTCCTGTATATAATTATATATGTACAGCTGGTATAACCTGGGTATATACTGTATATAATTATATATGTACAGCCAGTATACCTGGGTATCTCCTGCATATAATTATATATGTACAGCCGGTATAACCTGGGTATATACTGTATATAATTATATATGTACAGCTGGTATAACTTGGGTATCTCCTGTATATAATTATATATGTACAGCTGGATAACAAAATCCTTATAGCACTGCTAAAGGGAAATTCAGAAATAGGCGGGTTATCGCCTCGTCCACATGTGGCTGTCAGGATTTGAAGCTGTGGTCAGCCTGTTTTTCTCCGAATTTATCTTTCAACTACATCTGAGGAGTCCTAGAGAATGCAGGAACAAGTGTTGAGATGGGGGAAATAAAAGAGACTGGACACTGAAGATATTAACCATTTCCTGACATCAAAAATAAGAAAGCTTAAAATATAAAGCCACAAAGACGTGCGGTAATAAGCAGTCAATCACTTGGCAGAATGGGGGATGCAGCGGGGTGGGGTGGGGGTGTAAGTCGTATATTAGGATGGCCACAGAGCGGTATATTACGGGTTATCATGGGTACAGGGCAGATATCAAAATAAAGAAATTTCCCATATTACTCCATTTCACATTCTTATTAGTCTTATTAGTCCCAAATCCCTGACCCCCATATAGCTGGCTAGAAATTTCAGTGACAAACATCAGACAGCTTTCCGAGAGTCTCAAGTGATGGATTTGTCATTCAGACATGCAGTAATAATGGAGCACGGATGTGTCACTGCATAACTAAGAAGATTTGCAATATATAAGTCTGGGGACACTTGCTGACAAACCCTGTGTCGGGCATATTGGTGGTCACCCAGCTTTCCAGGTGACAGATAAAACCATGAACAGTTGAAGAGTTGACAATGTTATGTGTGGGCTGGCAGAGTGTGACCTGGCTCATAAACAGGGTCCAGAGACCTCTCCTCTATGACATCCGCATATCCTAACATGGCACATGGGCATCCTCTATAATCTCATCCTTTACTTTTGAGACACAGTGGACAAATTTCATGTGCTAGCTAAAAATCTGAGTGTCTTCACCAAAATGTGGGGTTCAGCTGCTATTTGCTCTACCCGTAGATTTTGCAGAGGTCGTTTCAGACTGTGAGATTTGTTCAACCTTGTTTTTGCACAAGGGCTCGGGGGAAATTTGCTGAGTAACTGGGTGAGGATGGGGTGTAGTCACTTTATGGGAGACTGGGAGGCACTGATAAAGAAAGACACTTTCCACCGTCCACCACACACTGAGCGCTTCTTCCTCTTCAGCACTTTGACGTGTCTTGACATTTATAAGATGGTGCTGATGTTTCTTCATTGGATAACATCTTCGCAGTCACTGTATTTCCAATCCCAGTATTAGTACGTTAGTGCTTCCTACTGACATTGAGGAACAAACAAGGGATCATCTCAATTTATAGCACAACATATCGTATATACACTGACAAATAGAAGGAGTTCTTGTCCTGGACTGAAACTTCTCAATGTAATTCAATGATCATCTATGGAAGTGATGACAATATTACAGGCAAAAGAGAAGGGTAATGGGAAAACTGGACAATTGGACGCAGGCTCTAGGACTCTAGCCTGGATACAAGATGAGATACGGCAGGACATGCAGGTTCTGTATGGTATCCTACAGCACATTTACCCCCAGATGGTACAGCTGGACCTGTAGATGCCACACACTTGTAAATTGGTGACGTCCCAGTTGGTCCTATAAATACTGGGTTGGTGATAAGTCTGGTGATCGGGCAGGACCAGGGAGTGTTGGAGACATTCCTGGGAAGGTGGACGAGCAATGTCCTGCTGAAAAACAGCAACAAAGATTTAGAATTCAGCCCCTTTCAGGTGCTACTTAGCATCACCACATTCCTCTATGAGAGAGGTGGTACTTTTATCCCAAGAATGGTCCCTCTTTATTTGCAGAGACCCTTCAGCAGCCATCTATAGTATATACATGTCTAGTATATACACTTTTGGCACTGCAGCTACTGTTAAACAGATACCAGTCAGTATTCTGCAAGCCAGTGGTTGGTAATTTGCAATTCTCTTAATCCCAACAAAAATCTGTGATGGCTGCAAAAGTTCTTGCAGCGTAAAGACTAGTTATCTTCTTAGGCTATGACGCCCCCCTCTGGCTCTCTGAAGAAATGTCTAGGAACTGGAGACGGGTTCACAGGAATAAAATACAGGACTGACAAGGAGCCTCAGATCTGTATCTACCGGACATAAATTTCCAGGATTGGAATACCTCTATAGGTTATGGCCGCACCGGACAAACAGAGCACGTCTTTCTCTCTTTTTCTGCTGTGTTGTGCATTTTCTGCAGCATGAACGCAATGGCCAGAAATGGTGTGACCTCAGCAAGTTGCTGTCAAGAAAGGAATTGCTGTCGCCAGATCCCAAACAGCAACATGGGATTATTGAAATAGCTGTGCAGCGCTCCTCTATGCCGTTTCTGTAGCTCCTGTTTACCTTTATTGGTATTATGGAAACAGAGCAGAGCAACGCCGTTTTCTTGTGATGGGACTAACCCTTTAAGACTCAGGCTACACTGCGACTTTGACTGTTGCCATCTTTATGGCAGATAATGAAAGCGAATGTGTTTTGGTTGTTGCCTACAAGTCGCCATGATCATACCTCCCAACCACCCCGATTTTTGCGGGACATTCACGATTCCGGTGACGTGTCCCGTGGTCCCGGTTGGAGGGAGGTATGTCCCGATTTCAAATCAGATCTGCGTCCAGAGGATGTGATGATGTCACATCGCGTCTACAACTGTGCGCGCGAGAGAGAAAGCGGCGAGGGAACGAGGAGAAGGTAAGTGTAATCTGTACACTGAGGTGGAACGTGAAACTGGGGGCAGATGAAGGAGAGGACGGCATGACACTGGGGGCAGAGATGTGGGGACATGAATCTGGGGGCACAGATGGAGGGACATGAATCTGGGGGCAGAGATGTGGAGACATGAATCTGGGGGCAGAGATGGAGGAACATGAATCTGGGGGCAGAGATGGAGGGACATGAATCTGGGGGCAGAGATGGAGGGGACATGAATCTGGGGGCAGAGATGGAGGGACATGAATCTGGGGGCAGAGATGGAGGGACATGAATCTGGGGGCAGAGATGTGGAGACATGAATCTGGGGGCAGAGATGGAGGGACATGAATCTGGGGGCAGAGATGTGGAGACATGAATCTGGGGGCAGAGATGGAGGGACATGAATCTGGGGGCAGAGATGTGGAGACATGAATCTGGGGGCAGAGATGGAGGGACATGAATCTGGGGGCAGAGATGGAGGGACATGAATCTGGGGGCAGAGATGTGGGGACATGAATCTGGGGGCAGAGATGGAGGGACATGAATCTGGGGGCAGAGATGGAGGGACATGAGTCTGGGGGCAGAGATGGAGGGACATGAATCTGGGGGCAGAGATGGAGGGACATGAATCTGGGGGTAGAGATGTGGAGACATGAATCTGGGGGCAGAGATGTGGAGACATGAATCTGGGGGCAGAGATGGAGGGACATGAATTTGGGGGCAGAGATGGAGGGACATGAATCTGGGGGCAGAGATGGAGGGGACATGAAACTGGGGGCAGAGATGGGGGGACATGAATCTGGGGGCAGAGATGGAGGGGACATGAATCTGGGGACAGAGATGGGAGGACATGAATCTGGGGGCAGAGATGGGGGGACATGAATCTGGGGGCAGAGAGAGATGGAGGGACATGAATCTGGGGGCAGAGATGGAGGGGGGGACATGAAACTGGGGGCAGATGAAGGGTGTATATGAAACTGGGGGCAGAGATGGAGGGGGGACATATAATTTACGGGTGACTGTGGGAGGATTATACTGTGTGCGGGGACATGAAAAATTAATGAGAATGGGTGGAGTCAATACAAAAGTGGGCGGGGCTAAATTTGCTGCGGCGTGCTTAGCGCACCGAACATTTTCTCCCTCTTTAGATTCTTCAAAAGTTGGGAGGTATCCATGATTGTGACACAGTGGTAGCAAGAAATTGAAACCCAATGCACTTATTGTGGCCGTTGCATTGAGACAGCACCAACTTCTGAGTCGCAACGAAGGCAGCTAGGTCCAAAATCATATAAAATAGGTATACGACAGACTCTCCTTTATGGATTAGAGATCATTATGGGAGGTAAATGGTATTTATAGCAATCCACAGCACTCATTAATTTGTATATGTAAATTAGTATTTATTAGTAACAAAACATAGAAAGCATTGACAGGTACAGCGCAATATTTCAACCCGGCACCTGATCATCCAGAGTGTGTTATAGATGGAAGTCTGACGTCATGTGAAATATTTTACGGTCACGTTTATTATCCTAATGTCAGATTAATGGCATTATACATTAGGCCTCATGTGTGACCCGAAGCCTGAAGGAAAGTTGTGCAGTTGGCAGCCAATCAGATTCCAGTTTACATTGCGTCAGTGCCAGTAAGAAAAGGCAACAAGCGATGTGATTGGTTGGTTTCTAGGAACAACGTTTTGTGCCGTTCTATATAGATTGCCCCATAGATGTATAGTGAGGTTTCTCTCACATTAACCAGCCCGCTGTCTCCTGCTCCAGACCGGGGGCGCAGCTTGTAACCATCCATACCCCTGAGCGTGGCCCGGTGCAGGGAGGAACCTTTCTTCCGCGGAACCTTGTCAGCAGGTCGCTGGGCGCGGCGGCGGGTAGAGAGTGACGGACCCTACACCACAGACATGGAGGGCTCCGCTGTGGTGTCTCTTCCCCGGGACCAGAAGCCCATGGTGTGCGTGGAGTACCCGGGCCTGGTGCAGGACGTGGGCAAGATGCTGCGGACCCTGGGCGGAGAGGAAGGGGTGTCCAGGGTGAGGAGCCATTATCTACCATGAAGGGTGTCACACTAATATCTGTCCCCCTGCTGTAGTGATAGCACTATATAGCTGTGCTCCTATATGTAGAGGACTGCTGGCATCCTGCTTGTCTGTACTTGTGGCATTACACTTAGCAGAATTGCTTGTCTCATGTAGATGTGGTAGGGCATGCTGTCACCTGTAGTTCAACAACTTCCTAATCCTTATAATGTTGTTCTGGCAGGTGTACGCCGACCCCGCAAAGAGGCTCGAGCTGTATTTCAGGCCCAAGGATCCGTACTGTCACCCGCTGTGTGCCAACCGATTCACCACCACCACCATGATCCTGCGGGTGAAGAAGAAAATGCGGAAGAAAAAGTCTGATGACCCCAATACAGGAGAGGGGACAATCAGCATGGAGATACTGGGGGTAGTGGGCACCGTCTATAAATTTCAAGGTGTGTGGAGAAATTAATTTAACATGTCTATGAATTATGAATACTTTACATTATTTATCCTGTATTATACTCCAGAGCTGCGCTCACTATTCTGCTGGTACAGTCACTGTGTACATACATTACATTACTTATCCTGTATTATACTCCAGAGCTGTGCTCACTATTCTGCTGGTGCAGTCACTGTGTACATACATTACATTACTTATCCTGTATTATACTCCAGAGCTGCGCTCACTGTTCTGCTGGTGCAGTCACTGTGTACATACATTACATTACTTATCCTGTATTATACTCCAGAGCTGCGCTCACTATTCTGCTGGTACAGTCACTGCGTACATACATTACATTACTTATCCTGTATTATACTCCAGAGCTGTGCTCACTATTCTGCTGGTGCAGTCACTGTTTACATACATTACATTACTTATCCTGTATTATACTCCAGAGCTGCGCTCACTATTCTGCTGGTGCAGTCACTGTGTATATACTTTACATTACTTATCCTGTATTATACTCCAGAGCTGCGCTCACTATTCTGCTGGTGCAGTCACTGTGTACATACATTACATTACTTATCCTGTATTATACTCCAGAGCTGCGCTCACTATTCTGCTGGTACAGTCACTGTGTACATACATTACATTACTTATCCTGTATTATACTCCAGAGCTGCACTCACTATTCTGCTGGTACAGTCACTGTGTACATACATTACATTACTTATCCTGTATTATACTCCAGAGCTGCGCTCACTATTCTGCTGGTACAGTCACTGTGTACATACATTACATTACTTATCCTGTATTAAACTCCAGAGCTGCGCTCACTATTCTGCTGGTACAGTCACTATGTACATACATTACATTACTTATCCTGTTTGCATTTAGGAATGTCAGATTTCCAGTATTTGGCTTTCACCGGTGGCTCAGACAGTTGTCGGACGTCCCTCTATGACAGGGTGTTACTGAAGAAGCCAGAGAAGGAGGAATACTTCCACCAGGACATCGCCCTCCACATCCCTCCTCCCATCTTCTCTCGGCTAGACACCGCTGTGGATTATTACTACCGTCCTAATATCAATCACAGGTACGAGTGGTGACCACTGACCCTTTAGGTGATTGGTCTAATGCGGTTGTTTTTATCTCTCATTCTGTATAGAATAAACTATTTTAAGGCCATGTTCACATCTGCGCCGGATGTGTCCTCTGAAAATTGGTGGAGGAAATATCCCTGCAGCCTTACATAAAGGAATGGAGCAGTGTGCGCTACCCAACCTTCTACTCTACACAAAACTGGCCTGAATTCAGCGCACTGCGCGGCTTTCCCGATCTGTGCCCCGGGTAAAGCGCTATCGGTACCGTAGCGCTTTACAGTCAGTCAGGAACGTCCTTCTCCACAGTAGCGCCTAACGCTCTGTACAGTGTGAGCGGGGAGGAACGCCCCCTCCCTCTACTCACAGTGCTCATACATAGATGAGTATTATCAGGAGGGGAGGGGGCCTTCCTCCCCCGCTCACACTGTACAGCGCGATAGGCGCTACTGTGGAGAAGGACATACCTGACTGACTGTAAAGCACTACGGTACTGGGGCCGATAGCGCTTTACCCGGGGCACAGATCGGTCGGCTTTCCAGCAGTATATGGAACTGCCCGTGCCCAATTTGATGAAAGGTCCTCTTTAACTTAGCTGTATAGCCGGTGACTGGGGGCGCCACTGTGCTTCAGAAACTGAAGGAGCTACAATGCTACACCAGTGCTGAGGACCCTTCATTCTCACATCTGGTTCAAGGTCCTCAGTGTGGTTTTCTGCACCAGAATGAATTTATGGAAAATGTGATTTCCGTTCTTGGCTATAAAGATTTCAAGGTCGGCTGATAAAATTTCTGCAGGCGGAGAGATTTACTCTGCTGGTAATGAGCGGTATCTGTCGCTGCAGCTGAGTATTTCTCACCCCTTCTGCACAGTCAGGTCTCAGCCCTGCTGTCTAGTGAATGATCATTGCACAAATATGGAGGGCAATGCCTTTTCCTGCAATACCATCACTGACCACCAGGGCACGCTCATAGTCTTATTGAACTGCTCTGCTGTGTATGGGGCCCCTGCATGTTCCTGTGTGATGTCCTGCTGCTGCACACTGCCATCTACTGTTCATATTCACTACTGCAGATGTGATTAGTTGTTTATGTTTTTCCAGGGACGGTTATCAGCCTCCACATCTGTCCAGCGAAAATCTGATTGGTCTGAGCAGAGCCCGCAGGCCCCACAACGCCATATTTGTTAACTTTGAAGACTTAGAGGTGCCTTCGGAGCCTCACCCTGCTGCCGTCAAGAACTGGAAGAAGCTGTGCACCAATACTTTAGATAAGAAAGTAGAGCAGGAAATGAAGAGGGTATGTGCGATAGTACTAATATATACCGTATATACACGTCACCAACCATCTAATGTTACTATATCGTTATATTGTGTCTGCAGCTCTTTAGCTGTCGTCCCATTTGGTCCCGGAATGCAATCAAAGCCAATATCAGCATCCACCCCGACAAGCTGAAGATGTTGCTGCCATATTTTGCCTATTACATGGTGGGTATTGCCAATCTATAAGGGTTTTTCTACATAGTTCAGTAACTTGGAGGCTTTACATAAAGCAGAGATCAGTTTTGTGCCTGATTGAAAACTTTTAGCGGCGCTTTGTGCTATTAAAACAAAAAAGAAAATGCAAAAATATAAAAATAAAGCCGTATGTTATAGCCTTCAATCCTGCATGTACCAAACCTCCCATAGTCATGAGTTTGTTATTAGTGTCCGCAGTGGATTTCTTGTTACGTTAACACTCATTGATACGTTTGTTCCTTGGTTATGCAAAATCCATGTTCGGGTCCATTCGTTCTCTTGCCCTCTGCCCTTATTTTGTGTTTGCTCCTCTTTGTAGCTGACTGGGCCATGGAGGAGTCTTTGGGTGCGATTTGGCTACGACCCCAGGAAGAATCCAGAAGCTAAAATTTACCAGGTCCTTGATTTCCGGATACGCTGCGGAATGAAGTATGGTAAGTGTTCGCACGGACCTACACAGTCCAACGAGGCAGGGTTGACACAGGTTACATTGACACGACTTTCCCTATTATTTGGCTTGTCCATCTTTCTCATACAGTGTACATACTTATGCGTAGTGCAGACTGTATAGGAGTGGGAGAAGTGTCCGCTATTCTATATGTAACCCCTTATGTTCTCTCTCAAAGGGTACGCCCCAAATGATATGCCGGTCAAAGCCAAGCGCAGCACTTACAACTACAGCCTGCCCATCACGCTGAAGAAGCCGGGTGAGTCACATAGATTCTGCAGTCACCTCATTGTCTGGTAAACCGTCAGTAGAGGTCGAAAGATATTTAAAGGGTTTTTTCCTAGTTCTGGCCACAGGACAGCTCAGACCTTGCAGTGATGGACAGAGTCAGAAGCAGCAAGTAGTAAGACCAGAGCTGCTGCTCCTTCCACTGTGTAGAGGAGTCACCGGAGCGCTGCACCTCTAGGGCTAATACCTGAATAGGAGACGAGTTGCTTCTGATACTTGCAGGTTGCCGGTTCAGCTGATCAGTCTGGGGTCCTGATGTCAGATCCCCACCAATCATATCCTGTGGTGCTCGTAATAAACCTCTGACCCAGTGCCCCCAGTTGGGGAGTACTCTGCTACCCATAGGTCACCTTTGCCCCCTTATAGCAATTCCTTCCTTGTCACTTTCGGTCTGGGGTAGTTTGCTATATTATCTGATCTGATTGTTTCCTGTACTTTACACTACAGCTCTGCTTGCTCATATTAGCAGTTGTGTATAATCAGAAGCTCAGCTGGAAATTAGATTTGGGATTGTCACACCATGGTATGGTTATTGTTTACTTTAGACACACACACACACATCTCCTCTCATTTGACCCCATTCTTCTGGTCACATGATCTCCATCCCCCTATTGTCATGTGTTTTTATGTAGCTTCCGAAGCCACCAATAATAAATGCAGATAAATCCCTATCTTGGAATGAGGTTCCTGCAGTCTTTTTGGCCAGAGATGTGTAGACAAAACCTATACTGTGTGTCAGTCTTCGCCTTGTATTCATTGCTGAGACCTTGAGCATGTATTATTCTGTTTTTCAGTGCCACAAACAATCAGCATGCAGGACCTGACCCAGGGGCTGGGATCACAGGGCTCTAAAGATGGTAAAAGTCTGCCATCTAATAAATACCAGCTGAAGGTAATGTATGACGGCCATAGCGCTAAAGATTCTCCAAAGGTTTTGGATGGGAAGGGGCGAAGATGAATAAATAAGGAAAGTTATTTGGGGAATATTTTATCTTTACTTGTACTTAGATGGATTCACTTCCATAGGATTTCTAGGAGTTCCACCTTCATTCCGATAGTAGAGAATGGGGCAGAGCACACATACCAGTACTCAATTCACATGGAATAGACAGGAGAAATTGACTCTCGTTCCTGTGTCAGACACAAGGGGGCAGGTAAACAAAGTATTGTGTAACTGTTAGACAGTCTTAGGGCCTGTCTATTTGGGGTGGAATCTGTCCCCAAATCAGCATGAGATTCCGCCCTGGTTCTGCCTTCCATTGTACATAAATGGGGGTCAGACATCAAAGCAGGACGGGGAATAAATAAGGATCCTGCTAAGTCTTGCTACAGACTCAGCGGTGGAAGGCCAATGCTCTGATTGATCATCCTGCCACAGTGAGTCGGGGCTGGAGTATGAAGGGGAATCTCAGGCTGGGGTATGCCTTAAAATCCTCTCGGGTTTGTGTACTATAGACTTGCCTTTAAATTTCACCAGAATTTCTAAATGCTGTTTGAAGATCTGGTGGACTTTGACTGTCTAATCTTACTTAGAGCTCCAATCAGAGGCAGCCAGGGTCAGAGTCCAGAATCCCACCCCTTTGTCTGCTACTGCGTGACTCCGCCCTCATGACAGTACAGAGACTAGCACATGAAGCACTAAAACTAACAGCACTGAGAGGTGGGGGCTACAGAGAAACGTCCTCCTGTGCCAGAAACAGCGGAGCGGCGACTATTCACTGATATTATTAATTAATGTTATACTAAAGGTCTGCACAACGTGGGTTCCCATCTTATATGTTTATGACATAACCACGGGATGTGCCGTACATGTCTAATAGACCGGGGTCTCTCCTCCTGGACCAGCACCTGTCTCCCCCCACCCCTTCATGAAGACATAGCGATGCTATTTCCATTCATTTTCCATCTGGGGGTCATTTCTGGAAATAGGTGCATGTCCCAGCAGTGAGACGGACGCCCATCAGACCTTTCTGCTGACTAGTTCTGTTCTGACCGGTGCGGTGCAATCCTCCTTATATCTCACCTTTCTCTCCTTTTTCCCCTTTCTGCCTCATCAGGAGTCGGTTTACATTTTTCGGGAAGGTAACTTGCCACCGTACCGCCAGATGTTTTACCAATTGTGTGATCTAAATGTGGACAGGTATGTCGGATGTAGTTAAATAGGGGGGGGGGGGGATTTGACAAACAAGCTGATTTCTTGAAGAAAAAGTCCATAGGTTGTTTCTGATGTAGCAGCTCATCTCTATTGTAGTGAATTGGGTTGAGCTGTAATACCGCGCATAACCTGTGGATAAGAAAATGGACGTGTTTTTCTATCTCCGCTGAGACCATTTAGCCATATTTTTTTGGGTCGCACCTTCCCAGCCCCACAGGTCTTAGCATACTGGTATAGTACATGATCCTGAATTATAATGCTTTGAATATTCTGCTACAGTCTGCAGGAGATCATTAAGAGGAATGATGGCGTGGAGAACGAGTGTACTGAACGGGACGGCTGGTGTCTGCCCAAAACCAGCGACCTACTCAGAGACTCCATATCCCTTATGATCAAGCAAATCATCCGCTCTAAGAGACCAGGTAAGAGGGATATACTTCACCAGTATTCACTAAGAAGGGGGTGTGTGTATTAAATATATCCGCATATACACACTGGTCATCCTGAATTACACCTGAATATCACCAAATAAAGCTCTGCAGACACTGAACCAGCAGGGAAATTACAGCTCTCATATCTGGAGAATAACACAGTGACTGCACCAGCAGAATAGTGAGCGCAGCTCTGGAGTATAATACAGGATAAGTAATGTAATGTATGTACACAGTGACTGTACCAGCAGAATAGTGAGCGCAGCTCTGGAGTATAATACAGGATAAGTAATGTAATGCATGTACACAGTGACTGCACCAGCAGAATAGTGAGCGCAGCTCTGGAGTATAATACAGGATAAGTAATGTAATGTATGTACTCAGTGACTGTACCAGCAGAATAGTGAGCGCAGCTCTGGAGTATAATACTGGATAAGTAATGTAATGTATGTACACAGTGACTGCACCAGCAGAATAGTGAGCGCAGCTCTGGAGTATAATACAGGATAAGTAATGTATGTACACAGTGACTGTACCAGCAGAATAGTGAGCACAGCTCTGGGGTATAATACAGGATAAGTAATGTATGTACACAGTGACTGCACCAGCAGAATAGTGAGCGCAGCTCTGGACCATAATACAGGATAAGTAATGTATGTACACAGTGACTGTACCAGCAGAATAGTGAGCGCAGCTCTGGGGTATAATACAGGATAAGTAATGTATGTACACAGTGACTGTACCAGCAGAATAGTGAGCGCAGCTCTGGAGTATAATACAGGATAAGTAATGTAATGTATGTACACAGTGACTGCACCAGCAGAATAGTGAGCGAAGCTCTGGAGTATAATACAGGATAAGTAATGTAATGTATGTACACAGTGACTGTACCAGCAGAATAGTGAGCAGAGCTCTGGAGTATAATACAGGATAAGTAATGTAATGTATGTACACAGTCACTGTACCAGCAGAATAGTGAGCGCAGCTCTGGAGTATAATACAGGATAAGTAATGTAATGTATGTACACAGTGACTGTACCAGCAGAATAGTGAGCGCAGCTCTGGAGTATAATACAGGATAAGTAATGTATGTACACAGTGACTGCACCAGCAGAATAGTGAGCGCAGCTCTGGACCATAATACAGGATAAGTAATGTAATGTATGTACACAGTCACTGTACCAGCAGAATAGTGAGTGCAGCTCTGGAGTATAATACAGGATAAGTAATGTAATGTATGTACACAGTCACTGTACCAGCAGAATAGTGAGTGCAGCTCTGGAGTATAATACAGGATAAGTAATGTATGTACACAGTGACTGCACCAGCAGAATAGTGAGCGCCGTTCTGGAGTATAATACAGGATAAGTAATGTAATGTATGTACACAGTGACTGCACCAGCAGAATAGTGAGCGCCGCTCTGGAGTATAATACAGGATAAGTAATGTAATGTATGTACACAGTGACTGCACCAGCAGAATAGTGAGCGCAGCTCTGGAGTATAATACAGGATAAGTAATGTATGTACACAGTGACTGTACCAGCAGAATAGTGAGCGCAGCTCTGGAGTATAATACAGGATAAGTAATGTATGTACACAGTGACTGTACCAGCAGAATAGTGAGCGCCGCTCTGGAGTATAATACAGGATAAGTAATGTAATGTATGTACACAGTGACTGTACCAGCAGAATAGTGAGCGCCGCTCTGGAGTATACAGTAAGCCGGTGTTTATCAGTTCATAGTGAGTCCACTGTTTATGTAGATGGATTGTATGTACAGTAGCTCTATAATATAATGGTGGTCATAGTTGACATACTACATGCAATCCCTCCCATATATCTATATATCTCACTGTCACTCTATCCTTGTATATTCCATCTAGCCCTCTTCACCAACCCCTCCACCCCCAGTGACAGTAAGGAGCCGCTCACCTACGAGTCTGGAGAAGAGGAAGATGAAGAGGAGGAGTTTCATCCTTCTGAAGGAAGCGAGAATGAGATGGAAACAGAACTGCTGGACTATGTTTGATAGAACTGGAGAAGACTCCTGCAGGAGGTTCATGTATTTCAGGTATTTAGGTGAAGAGAACAGTTTTCCAGGTAGGAGTTAATATGGAATGAAAAGAGTTTGGTGACTATGGAGAGTGCGGACTGCAGGTCTATGATATCAGGAGAAGCCCAGGCTATGGACATGCGTATGGGGCCTATACATCACATTATACCGACATACTGTCTGACTTCCAGGGGTCTGGGAACCTTTGCATATTTGTTTTTGTTTTGTAGATTATTTTTCTGTGTACTCTGTATAGATTAATACCCCTTATGGATGGATGCTGTTCGTTAACCCTTTCCCGGGTCTCTCTTATTCCCATGTGTATATTTTTGTTTTGTTTTGTACTATTATAAAATCTGTTTCTAGTAAAATGACTTGTCTGATTTCTTTCATTACCCCGGGGAACGTTGTCCCTCTGCTTACCCCGGTTGTGCTGGGTCTGTAGTGGATAAGCCGAGTATTTCCCTCGCAGTACTACAAGCTCAGACGTAAAAGGGTTGTCATTGCCATTGTCCACAGAGTTGTTGGTGGGGGCGCCATGTCCTGCACAGCTCTTGGATGCCCATTGCTATACCGGACACACTGGCTGGAGGGCGCTGTACCTGTAGATGGCAGGGTTGTGAGTCTGTGATCACACGCTGGTCACACATCCTGGGGATACGCCATTAATATTACAGCGTGGCAAACCTGTTACAAGCTCTCCTGACACATTGTATATGCAGTTCCTCCAGCAGGCAGCAGAGGGCGCGGGTCTCCATTGATTGTCTATGTGATAGCTGCGGGCTGTTACTATTAATACCTCTCTATTTTTGCCCCTCTCATTGTCTCTTGTCGCTCGCTGTCACTTCTTCGCTCTTTTGTTCTCTTTGTTAACAAACATTGGAAACATCCCAGGGGGGGGGCCGCTATTTATAACGTTATTTCCATCGCTGAAATTGTTCCCAACATCCAAAAAAACCCCAATAGGCTTAAAATAGCAGAGCAATCGATCACGATGTATAGAGCGGATGACAGGCAGCGCCCCGGGGTCCTAGAGCCGACTAGGAGAAGATACATCCTACAAGTCCTAGCCCTGGTGTGTGCAAAGCCAGAAGACACAATGCTAGGATTAGATACAGAGGCCACATGACATCTAATAGACTTAGATACAGCAGCCTACAGGACAGAATCTAACAGGATGGGATTAGATACAACAGAAAAATGGTTTATTTTGTCATTGAATAGGGGCATCATTGTATACACCTCCGTCTCTCTATATATCTCTTACCCTGTACTGTATACACCTCTGTCTCTCTCTATATCTCTTACCCTGTACTGTATACACCTCTGTCTCTCTATATATCTCTTACCCTGTACTGTATACACCTCCGTCTCTCTATATATCTCTTACCCTGTACTGTATACACCTCTGTCTCTCTCTATATCTCTTACCCTGTACTGTATACACCTCTGTCTGTCTATATATCTCTTACCCTGTACTGTATACACCTCTGTCTGTCTATATATCTCTTACCCTGTACTGTATACACCTCCGTCTCGCTATATATCTTACTCTATACTGTATACACCTCTGTCTCTCTCTATATCTCTTACCCTGTACTGTATACACCTCTGTCTGTCTATATATCTCTTACCCTGTACTGTATACACCTCTGTCTCTCTATATATCTTACTCTATACTGTATACACCTCTGTCTCTCTCTATATCTCTTACCCTGTACTGTATACACCTGTCTCTCTATATATCTCTTACCCTGTACTGTATACACCTGTCTCTCTCTATATCTCTTACCCTGTACTGTATACACCTGTCTCTCTATATATCTCTTACCCTGTACTGTATACACCTGTCTCTCTATATATCTCTTACCCTGTACTGTATACACCTCTGTCTCTCTATATATCTCTTACCCTGTACTGTATACACCTCTGTCTCTCTATAGATCTCTTACCCTGTACTGTATACACCGCTGTCTCTCTCTATATCTCTTACCCTGTACTGTATACACCTCTGTCTCTCTATATATCTCTTACCCTGTGCTGTATACACCTCTGTCTCTCTCTATATCTCTTACCCTGTACTGTATACACCTCCGTCTCTCTATATATCTCTTACCCTGTACTGTATACACCTCCGTCTCTCTATATATCTCTTACTCTATACAGTATACACCTCTGTCTCTCTCTATCTCTCTTACCCTGTACTGTATACACCTCCGTCTCTCTATATATCTCTTACCCTGTACTGTATACACCTCTGTCTCTCTCTATCTCTCTTACCCTGTACTGTATACACCTCTGTCTCTCTATAGATCTCTTACCCTGTACTGTATACACCTCTGTCTCTCTCTATATCTCTTACCCTGTACTGTATACACCTCTGTCTCTATATATATATATAATATATATATATATATATATATATATATATATATATATATATAGAGACAGAGGTGTATACAGTACAGGGTAAGAGATATAGAGAGAGACAGAGGTGTATACAGTACAGGGTAAGAGATCTATAGAGAGACAGAGGTGTATACAGTACAGGGTAAGAGAGATAGAGAGAGACAGAGGTGTATACAGTACAGGGTAAGAGATATATAGAGAGACGGAGGTGTATACAGTACAGGGTAAGAGAGATAGAGAGAGACAGAGGTGTATACTGTATAGAGTAAGAGATATATAGAGAGACGGAGGTGTATACAGTACAGGGTAAGAGATATATAGAGAGACGGAGGTGTATACAGTACAGGGTAAGAGATATAGAGAGAGACAGAGGTGTATACAGCACAGGGTAAGAGATATATAGAGAGACAGAGGTGTATACAGTACAGGGTAAGAGATATAGAGAGAGACAGCGGTGTATACAGTACAGGGTAAGAGATCTATAGAGAGACAGAGGTGTATACAGTACAGGGTAAGAGATATATAGAGAGACAGAGGTGTATACAGTACAGGGTAAGAGATATATAGAGAGACAGGTGTATACAGTACAGGGTAAGAGATATATAGAGAGACAGGTGTATACAGTACAGGGTAAGAGATATAGAGAGAGACAGGTGTATACAGTACAGGGTAAGAGATATATAGAGAGACAGGTGTATACAGTACAGGGTAAGAGATATAGAGAGAGACAGAGGTGTATACAGTATAGAGTAAGATATATAGAGAGACAGAGGTGTATACAGTACAGGGTAAGAGATATATAGACAGACAGAGGTGTATACAGTACAGGGTAAGAGATATAGAGAGAGACAGAGGTGTATACAGTATAGAGTAAGATATATAGCGAGACGGAGGTGTATACAGTACAGGGTAAGAGATATATAGACAGACAGAGGTGTATACAGTACAGGGTAAGAGATATATAGACAGACAGAGGTGTATACAGTACAGGGTAAGAGATATAGAGAGAGACAGAGGTGTATACAGTACAGGGTAAGAGATATATAGAGAGACGGAGGTGTATACAGTACAGGGTAAGAGATATATAGAGAGACAGAGGTGTATACAGTACAGGGTAAGAGATCTATAGAGAGAGACAGCGGTGTATACAGTACAGGGTAAGATATATATATATATATATATATATATATATATATATATATATATATATATCTTACCCTGTACTGTATACACCGCTGTCTCTCTATAGATCTCTTACCCTGTACTGTATACACCGCTGTCTCTCTCTATATCTCTTACCCTGTGCTGTATACACCTCTCTCTCTCTCTCTATATATATATATATATATATATATATATATATATATATCTTACCCTGTACTGTATACACCGCTGTCTCTCTATAGATCTCTTACCCTGTACTGTATACACCGCTGTCTCTCTCTATATCTCTTACCCTGTGCTGTATACACCTCTGTCTCTCTATATATCTCTTACCCTGTACTGTATACACCTCCGTCTCTCTATATATCTCTTACTCTATACAGTATACACCTCTGTCTCTCTCTATCTCACCCTGTACTGTATACACCTCTGTCTCTCTATATACAGTATATACCTTCCACCCTGTTCTGTATACACCTGTCTTTCTCTCCCTCTATCTATCTACTGTGTGTACGTCTTGCGCTGTATCTTGTATATCTTTGTATGCACCTTTCACCCTGTACTGTATACACCTCTGTATCTCACTATATACTGTATACACCTCTTGCCATTGTACTGTATGCAACTTTCGAGCTATACAGTTTATACCTCTCATCCTGTATTGTATACTATCTTGCTATATACAGTATATATCTCTTGCCCTGTACTGTTTACACCTCTGTCTCTTGTTGTATACAGTATATAACTTGATCTGTGTTGTATTTACTTCTGGCTGGATACAGTATATACCACTTGCTTTGTTCTGCATATACCTCTGACTGTATACAGTATATAACTCTTGCTCTGTATTGTGTATACCTCTTGTATACAATATACACCTTTTGCTTTGTATTGTATTTACCTCTATTTCTGGCTGCATACAGTTTATATCTTGCTATGTACAGTATATACCTCTTGCTCTGTTCTGTATATACCTCTGACTGTATATAGTACATACCTCTTGCTCTGTTCTGTATATACTTCTGACTGTATATAGTATATGCCTCTTGCTCTGTATATACCACTAGCTGTATACAGTATATACCTCCCCTGGATTAGCTGCAGTTTCTTGCTATCTCTGTAATAACCTGAATTCTTATCAATGGAAAATTTAATGTCCGTGTGTGCGTCCTGACTGGTGCAGGTATCCGGCTCACCAGAATTCACTGTGTGCCCATCCAGATACCTGGGCACAGCTGCTCAGGCTCCCACGCGTATTGGCATGATCTGTCTTTGGCATTGGCACCAATGTCAGTGGATTGGGCGTTGAGGTGAGCGGGGGTATATAAGTGCGCTCAGAGAGGAGTGCGGCCGACTGGAGGTGCAATCTTATCCAGGAGACAGGATGGCGCCCCTGCTGAATCTGTTGGCGTTTTCCAGCCTGTTGGTGGCCGCTCATACTGCGACGGTAAGTCTGAGAATTTACTGCACTAGTATAGTCTGCTGTAAGGTTTCCATTCCTTGCCATCCTTCTGACACAGCTGCAGCACTTGTTTCAGTGTGTCAGGACAGGTTTTCTAGATAAAAATACTTTTCACTGACTGCAAGCAGAGATTGAATCAATACATCTGAAAGGTACTGTGCAGGCCTTGGGTGTCCATGGTCTGTACCTCGTACTCAATAGAGGCTGAGCCGCAGTACCAGACACCACCATGGACTAGAGTGGCGCTAGAGTGAATATTTCCTGAGCCTTCATATTGACTGTATCGATCTTCCGTTTCTAGTTGGGCGTGGTGCACACAGAAGGGGGATTTGTGGAAGGAACCAGTAAGAAAATTGGCGTAATCTCTCCAGATTATATCGATATATTCAAGGGGATCCCATTTGCTGCGCCGACTAAAGTTCTGGAAAAACCTGAAAAACATCCCGGCTGGTCAGGTAAGAGTGAAGTGTCAGTGATGTAAAAATATAAAATGTATCTACTCCTCTCACATCCAGAGCTGCAGTCACAAGTCTGCTGGTTTACTTTAGGGTGGATGGCAGCGAAGTGAGCTAGCCGGGGTTAAAGGAAACCACAGTTTTGAGTGCAGCTCTGGATGTAACTGGAGTTAATATCACATAAGCGTATATAAAGCACAAAGTTACATTACATATAGGATATAGACTTCTAAAACTGTACTTTTCTCCAGGAACCCTGAAAACCACGGAGTACAAGCCACGCTGCTTGCAGGCCAACCTGATGCAGAATGATGTGCGAGGAGACCTGGACTGCCTGTACCTGAATATTTGGGTCCCCCAGTCCCGCTCCGCAGGTCAGAACTATAAGACTATTCATCCTTTGTAGGTGTCCTGCGTCCTGCTCACATCTTCACGGAGATGTTTGGTTTGGAAATCCCATTTTCATATTAGGGTTTAATAGAGGGGAAGGGGTTCTCTGTTCGGGCTCATAATCTCCTGGCCTGAGTGGCTGTAAGAGTCTCTGGAGGACCCGTCCTGTCCTGCATTACACAGATAAACACTGTAATACCTCACTTCTCCATTAGGGGAGCTGCATTGTAGTTAAACACTTGGTAATATTGCAGAGAACCCCTTTAACATTGTAATGTCCCATCCTAGTGTCACTTCTAGTGCTATTTATGCTCCAAGTCAGACTGTATTGCTTGTCGTTCACACGGTGCTGCTATGATGCTGAACCAGCAGATAATTATATGAGTGTTGGGGTCCTCATGCTGTATTATGGGGTGTCGGGGTGATGGCAATTTGCTGCTGATTCAGTACACTAGACCTGTGATGTAAGGAGAACCTTAGACTCTCCCATAATGCACTGCAAACCGCTGCACCTATTACCGGGATACTTTCTCCATCAGGCAGTACAAGTCAGAGCAGAGGGTGAATCGGCAGGGTCTGCACCCGTAATATATCACCCCCCTTTTCTATAGGTTGTGTCTGGCATTTCCGCTCAGCTCCATCCATGTCAAAGGAGCTGAGCTGCAATTCCAGACTCTACCTGTTGGCAGATGTGGCGCTGTTTATGTTAAAAAAAACAGACATTTTTTTTATAAAACTCAACGTGGGAAACCATCAGCATTGGGAGTTCAGCTCTCCGTTTCTCTTATAGTGTCGACAAAATTACCCGTCATGGTCTGGATTTACGGCGGAGGGTTTCTGCTCGGGGGTGGACAAGGAGCCAACTTCTTAGACAACTACCTGTATGATGGAGAGGAGCTGGCCCTGCGAGGGAAAGTCATTGTGGTGACCTTCAACTATCGTGTGGGACCCCTGGGATTCCTTAGCACTGGAGATGCCAACGCCCCTGGTAAGACGTCTCCTTCATTGCTATTGTGTCTGGTATCTGTGTCTTTAAGGGATTGCACAGGATCATACTTTATACTTACCTGTAGTCACTGCTGTATACTGCTAAGAGCGGTGATTGACTGCAGCGGGCCCATTACCATGACTTCACCACTGCAGCTGCTGTGTATGCAAACAGGGCAGCGGTGGTGATCGCGGGCCCAGTGCATGTGGGTGGGAGGGGAGCGTGCAGGTAAGTAGTGACACTTTATCTTGCTGCTCCCTGCATTTAATCTTATGATCCTGGTCAACCCCTTTAAGGTCCTAATATGAGGACATTGGATATCAAATGGTTGGGAAGGGTCTTTGGTCAGGACCCCCTGCCCCTATTAGCAGGATAATTGACATCATTGAAGAGCAGCTTCCTCCTGGCCGCCCCCATGGGCAGTCGGTCATCTGCAGTAGGCACAGACCTGTACCGATTGTCCTATAGGTCACCGGGCAATTGCTTAAAGTGCAGCTCCATGTGGGTTCCATTTCTGGGCGTTTCTTACCAACAACATTTCCTCTTATTCAGGAAATTACGGTCTGTGGGACCAGCACATGGCCATCGCATGGGTGAAGAGGAACATCGCTGCCTTTGGAGGAGACGCTGATAACATCACCATCTTTGGAGAGTCGGCCGGAGCTGCCAGCGTCTCCCTGCAGGTAATGAGCTCATCTGGATGGGTACAGGGTTCTTCTAACTAACTTGGCCCTAGGGGTGCAGGTGCATTAGTGTCTGCCTTTGGAGGACACCTACATAGCCTCACCATGTTCAGGGAGTCAGGTGGGGGCGCTAGTGTCTCCCTGTCAGTAAGGGACAATGTGGACACCATTACTTAGGACAGAGCAGCTCCCACAAATACTCAACATACATGTTGTTACCACTTGGGGTGATTGATATGTTATCATCCATCATTGGGATCTGAACATTGGTCTCCTCCTAGTGATGGCAACAGAAAGTCCCAGTTCTACCAGTTTGTGTTTTATTCTTACCAAATTATGGGAGTAGAAATGAAGTGTAAGATCAGCATACCCGGCAAGGCGTGTAAGACCCCGCATATGACATAACTGTCAGCCCATCCTCCTACACGCATACATGGCTCAGCTGGGTGTGCATGTATTCTGAGAGCAGAGGAAGCTGCTGCCAGGCCCTCTGTCCTTCCTCTTCTCCCCCGGCCCCTTTGTCCTTCTTCTTCTCCTCCGGCCCCTCTGTCCTTGCTCTTCTCCCCCGGCCCCTCTGTCCTTCCTCTTCTCCCCCGGCCCCTCTGTCCTTCTTCTTCTCCTCTGGCCCCTCTGTACTTCCTCTTCTCCTCCGGCCCCTCTGTCCTTCCTCTTCTCCTCCGGCCCCTCTGTCCTTCCTCTTCTCCTCCGGCCCCTCTGTCTTTCCTCTTCTCCTCCGGCCCCTCTGTCCTTCCTCTTCTCCTCCGGCCCCTCTGTCCTTCCTCTTCTCCCCTGGCCCCTCTGTCCTTCCTCTTCTCCTCCGGCCCCTCTGTCCTTCCTCTTCTCCCCTGGCCCCTCTGTCCTTCCTCTTCTCCTCTGGCCCCTCTGTCCTTCTTCTTCTCCTCCGGCATCACATCCTTACACGACCGCAGTGAAGGAATGTAGGTTCACACAACACTAAAGGACCTGTGATGACATCATCACAGGTCCTTGAGCCATTCTAGGATAGGATCATGCTAGGCAGTGGGCGGAGCTACACACTATTTTGTGGGTGGGGCTATATACGATGAAGCTGGACAGTGTGAAAGCTGATGAAAATGGAGTCTCTTGGACGATCAGGAAACTACAGAACATGTAGGATGTGTGTGGGCAAGAGGAGTATATCGGGTGTAGAATTTCAGTGAGCACGACGGGGAATGTGTTGTTCCGCCTCTGATGGGGGAGGGGGGAGAACTTTGGCACATTTCAGCAACATCCGTTCAGCCCTTTGTAACACAGAAGCTTCTCAGACAGTCACATAACAAAACCCCTGTAATCACAATTGCCCGATGTAGCAGAGCTTACGCAGCGCTGTAGCACACCTCTGTAGGTTCTCCATATGCAAACATGTACATACAGCTGGGTATCCTACGCATATGCAACGATGTAGCAGAGTCGAGATGCGGGAGCAGGCTGATCAAAATTTGGCACATTCAGCAACATCCATTTAGCCCTTTGTAACACAGAAGCTGCTCAGACACTGACATAAGAACACCCCTATAATCCAAATGGCCAGATGTAGCAGAGCTTAAGCAGCGATGTAGCACAGCTGAGTACGCTCTCCATATGCAGAGATGTACATACAACTGAGTATGCTGTGCATATGCTGCGATGTAGCAGAGCCGAGACGCGGGAGCAGGCGGATCATCCACAACAGCAATTGGCTAAATATGAGCGGCTCAGCGCCAATAACAACCCGCAGACGAAGTCGCGCGCATATGCTAGTAACAGACAATTGTCACAGGAGAAACAAAAAAGAAGGCAAATGTTTGTACCCAAAGAGATTAGAAATCTGGGTGTATCCATATATCCATTGTGTATACTGTGCACAGCCATATATCCATTGTGTATACTGTGCACAGCCATATATCCATTGTGTATACAGTGCACAGCCATATATCCATTGCATTGCCTTTGGCCCCTCCCATAGGGATGTTTGCAAATCTGTTCAATAGCCACAAAGAACAAAATCTTGGGGTCACCCTCATGGAATTCAAGCACATGTCTGGATAACGTCTTACCTCGCTTATGCACAACATTGATATGTTCGCCTCCTCCGAATCAGTCCTGGTAGTCGCAGCACATTTCTCCTGGTAGTCAGGGCATCAGTCTGTATCTATGTCCAGCAGACCCTGTAATCCCCTCGGCTTATCCTTATATGAGAACTGTCATACATGTGACTATTTGGATTGTCTTACATGCGGCGCGCTGATATTTGTCGCTTACTCTGTTTCTCATCTGCAGACCCTCACTCCTTACAATGTGGGACTGATCAAGCGAGCCATCAGCCAGAGTGGGGTAGGACTGTGCCCATGGGCTATACAGCGGGATCCTCTCATGTGGGCCAAACAGGTAAATTCTATCACTTTCCGGAGACTTTTCCAAGACACATCTGACCTGAGACATAAATGGTTTATGATTGATGGAGACGCCGCGGGAGAATCTAACGGAAATCACTCTGTGTATTACAGCTGGGAGCAAAAGTCGGGTGCCCCGTGAATGACACTGCCAGCCTGGCGAACTGCCTGAAACAGACCGATGCCAAGGCCATCACCATGGCGTATAAACTGGAATTAATCAACTTAGCTTGTAAGAGACACTCTGGGTACAGGACAATGACAGGCTGACACTCGGGGTATAGGATAATGACACTGACACTGGGGGTACAGGATAATGACAGGCTGATACTTGGGGTACAGGATAATGACAGGCTGACACTCGGGGTATAGGATAATGACACTGACACTGGGGGTACAGGATAATGACAGGCTGATACTTGGGGTACAGGATAATGACAGGCTGACACTCGGGGTACAGGATAATGACAGGCTGACACTCGGGGTACAGGATAATGACAGGCTGACACTCGGGGTACAGGGTAATGACAGGCTGATACTCGGGGTACAGGATAATGACACTGACACTGGGGGTACAGGATAATGACAGGCTGACACTCGGGGTACAGGATAATGACAGGCTGATACTGGGGGTACAGGGTAATGACAGGCTGACACTCGGGGTACAGGATAATGACAGGCTGATACTGGGGGTACAGGATAATGACAGGCTGACACTCGGGGTACAGGATAATGACAGGCTGACACTGGCGGTACAGGGTAATGACAGGCTGATACTCGGGGTACAGGATAATGACAGGCTGATACTGGGGGTACAGGGTAATGACAGGCTGACACTCGGGGTACAGGATAATGACAGGCTGACACTCGGGGTACAGGATAATGACAGGCTGACACTGGGGGTACAGGATAATGACAGGCTGACACTCGGGGTACAGGACAATGACAGGCTGACACTCAGGGTACAGGATAATGACAGGCTGACACTCTGGGTACAGGATAATGACAGGCTGACACTCGGGGTACAGGATAATGACAGGCTGACACTCGGGGTACGGGATAATGACAGGCTGACACTCGGGGTACGGGACAATGACAGGCTGATACTCGGGGTACGGTATAATGACAGGCTGACACTCGGGGTACGGGATAATGA